>NC_080203.1:23974339-24104339 GCF_030028045.1 Hippopotamus amphibius kiboko | reverse complement strand
CGACCCTTGGGCCGCAGGGCCCCGGTCGACTAGCAGGCCGCGCGACCTCAGGCCCGCGAGACCCCGGTCAACCAGCAGGCCGCGCTGTCCCGTGCTGCCCAGTGACCCTCAGGCCGCGGGACCTCCGGCTCCCGGGCGACCAGCAGGCCGGCGGCCCCAGGCCTTCGACACCCGGTCCGCCGAGCGGCCTGCAGGCTGCATGGCCGCGGGCCGACGAGCGACCCTCGGGCCGCAGGCACCCGAGAGCCAGGCCGCCAGGCAACCGTCGGGCCTCTGCGTCCCGAGACCCGGGCCGCCGGGCGGCCTGCAGGCCCCGCAGCCGCAGGCCGCCGAGCGACCCTCGGGCCGCGGGCACCCGAGAGCCAGGCCGCCAGGCGACCGTCGGGCCTCTGCGTCCCGAGACCCAGGCCGCCGGGCGACCCGTGGGCGACGGGCACCGGAGATCCGGGCCGCGGGCCGCCGGTCGACTTGCAGGCCGTGCGACCTCGGGCTTGTGGGACCCCAGGCGACCAGCAGGCTGCGCCGTCCCGTGCCGCCAGGCGACCCTTGGGCTGCGGGATCTCCGGCTCCCGGGCGACCGGCAGGCCGGCGGCCCCGGGCCCCCGAGTCCCAGCCCACCGAGGCCCGAGACCTGGGGTGCCGGCCGCCGAGCGACCCTCGGGCCGCGGGGCCACGAGACCCGGGCCGCCGGGAGACTGGCAGCATGCGCGGACTCGGGCCGTGCAGCCCCGGGCTGCCGGTGGACCCGCGGCCACCGCTTGACCCGTGTATGCTTGCTGTTCATCTCCTGGAGATTCCTGCACTGAGCTGATTGAATGAGGAACATGGAAGCATTATGTTCCTCCGTGGCAGCGGCAGCGAGGGGAAGACCAAAGCAACAGCGACAACTCGCCACGGCAGCGAACAGAAATCTTTCTGTTCCGTCGTACTCTCGACGGCTGCCTGCGGCCAGCCTTGGCTGGAAGCGTATGTGAACCGGCCCCTCCCCGTCGGTCGTACCTCGCCTGGGGCGTCTGAGAAACATGTTGCCGGGTCCCCACATCCCATGTCCCCAGCCCGCGGCCGTGACTGCCCGGAGAAATGTGCACCAGGAGGATCCGGTCCGTCTACGAGTCCTTGCCGCCCCACGATCCCGATGCGGCCCGCTCACTTGTCTGCCGGTTGTCGGGCGCCACCTGTCTTTCAGTCGTTTTTTGATACGGTCCAACGGGGTCGACCAGATGGCCGGGACGCGCCCAGAGGCATCAGACCTCCTTTCTCAGGAACCCCTGAACCCTGGCCACTGGACTTCACTCCACTGCCACGTAGTAAGGGTCATCCAAACGTTCCTGTGACAGGTATACCTTCCACAGCCTGCAGTGATCAAGGCACCCACTTCACTGGGCAAGTCCTATGAGCCTTCACAAAAGCTCTTGCAAACTTACTGGGACCATCACTTTTCCAGTCACGCTCAATCATCAGGCAAGATTGACAGGGCCGATGGGAAAACTGGACTCCGAGAAGAATGAGAGAGTGACCTATGTGGGGCTGAATGAACTGAGGACTAGGATGATAGTGTGTGTATGACTACTTGTCTACAATAGGACTGACTGGGGAAGCGGGGCGGGGGTCAGGGTGTGGATACCTTAGGAACTTGGGATGAACATATATACATTCCTATACATAAAGTGGATAATCAACAAGCTCTTTAAAAAAATAAATAAATAAATGAATTCGACTTGTACCATCCATTGAGGGAATTAATCCATGATCTAATCCCCACTGTATAAAATAGCTATTCAACTAAGCAACTGAAAACTGGTAATAAACATGAAACACATGCAAAGTATCTCCTTTTATTTTTTTTTCAGTTATGCTGTCCCCATTGCTAAGGCCACTTGATGACAGGAACCCCACCCCTGCCACATTCCTGCCTTGTTCCTAGTGACCTTACCTCCATCTTAGTAGTTTTAGCATCCTTAGCCAAGGCCCTTGCCTTACATTTGCCTGTCCTTAGAAAAGGAAAGTCTTGCTTGGAGTCCTAAACTATTGTCTGGGTCCCTGTTGCCAGATTTCCTGATGCCTTCTTGCCTGGGGAAATCTCTGGATATCAAATACTTTGAGTTTCTTGGAATGATGCTCTACCTACTTTTTAGGATATCTCTATTATTTCATGTGAACTTACCTACGATTGTGATCTGCTATCCACTCATCAATAACATGTTTTGTCTATCAGAGTGGCTTTAATCCAGCTCAGCAGAGTATGTTGCCAAATTCCAGCTTCATCCCAGTGCATGGAACTCCCTTACCCCCTCACCCTCATTGAATTGAGCCAGTCAGTCAATTTTAGCTCTTCCTTTTCTGGTACACTTCCAGCTGGAATCATTGATATTGTATGTTTACATATCACATCTGCCCATATCTTGAACCAGTCCCGAACAATGTAAACAATACATGAGCTGTCAGAAACAAGGAATTTAATGTGTAAGTAGTCAGCCCTGAATGCCCATTTACTCTCAAAATTTCAATTTTCCCTCAGAGTTAGTTCAGGCCATACAATTGAATTTCTACCTAAGCTTTACTGCCTAATTCTAAAGTCTCCATGAGTATAGGATATCTCGGACTACCTGGGATTGCTGGAAACGTAATGATTACTAGGAACCATGAAAGCATTACTGATCTATCTATATGCAACGTCCTAACCACCAGGTTGAAATACCTTGAAGACCAATATCTTTAAAAACAAGCCCATATTCTCCACACCTCTCTGAATACTGCATTATACTCCCCAGTGTCCCTTGCACTAATCAGCCTCTAGAGACATTTTTTTCCCAGCCTCTTTCTCTTCCTAGTCACAGCTTACTCAGTCTTTAGAAGTGTATCCCAGCATTAATCTTAAATCTGCCTGAATTGTGACAGATGATGCTAAATCATACCTCAAATTATGGCACAAGCTACTACAGGGTCTTCAAGAACTTGGTTTCTAGGAACTAAGGAATAATTTTGTGCTCACCTTCTCTACCACATTTGTGATATTATTTACTCTTAGCCTATAATCCCTCAGCTTTATTTTTTAAAAGTGAAGAAACTACTTCTTTTTAGGATGTCCATCTATAGAAGTCCCCAATTTCTTATCTTCACATTTCCTTTCTCTGGATATTCTCTAGATCTCTTATGTTTTCCTTAACTAAGGAAAATAAACAAATTTTGATAGACAATCAAGTGAGATATCTGATGGAGTAAGCTATAGTATGAGGATGCTAGTCAGAAGAAAAATGTGGTGCCAGTAGAAAGGACTCCAATAAAGACTAGGAACCATTGTGTATAGCAGTCAGAGTTGCAATTTAAGCATAAAGAAGTAAAAGCTTCTCAAACTCATAGATGAAGGCCAATCTGCTTGGGGCTTCATCTATGAGTGCTGTATTCTTCTAGATTGCCTCAGTACAAAGGATGTCGAATTGATTAGCCTGGACTAAGAGGTTACACCAATGTTACAGTCCCATACATCCACAGCAACAAGTTGAACAGTAAGCTTCAAACAAGCTTTACCAGAAAGACTTCATGATGTTCTTCTTATATAAAGGTCTTCACTGCAAACATCTGAAAATAATTTCATGTTGTTGAAGTAGAAAATGGCTCCATTTTGTGAGATTCTTCTACCTTGATTCTTCTGTATTCTTTCTGAAAATTGACCAACTATACAGAACAGATATGGAAAGAGGAAGGTGAAAAGAATCAGAAATGTTTTAGGAAATATGGTGAAATAAAGAATGTTACATAAAGTAAAAAAGAAGACTTTTTAAAGAGATAAGTCCACCTTTGCGCATACCAAACAAAAGTAAATTTTGAGACAATCAAAAGCAAAATCTTGACTCAACAAAAATATAAGACATAGACCTGTAAAAGCAAATAACATGTACAATGAAAGCATGCGTACTCATCAGCCAATAAAAAGAATAGAAACAATAACAATGATAGATGATGATGTACACTTCTGTAGATTTGTTTCTATCAACATGCAGTGCAGCTCCACAGCAGTGTCTAACCATGCTCTCCAACCCTTGGTGATGAACTTTGCTCTGAAAATCCCCCAAAGACCATCCACTAGCCCAACAAACAGGCCCATTTCACATTGATTTGCCTTAAAATCTTTATTCCTGGTAAGGCTAATTAGAAAATACAGCCAATCCTCAATAAAGCAATAATGTTCACTAAACTTTCAAGTAACACAACTTCATTTGCAATAGGCCACTGAAATAAAGTATAAATTTCCCAGCATGAAATTCAAAGCTATGGGTCCCATATATACAGTCCCTAACTATCCACTCCAATTTGATCTTTCAATTGCTATTTTATTTGATCCTCATTCAAGGTATACTGCTTACTTCTCTTCAAGCCGACCTCTCTCATCCCTACCTCTAGGATTTTGTTCATGATAATTGCACCTCTTATAACGTCCTCCTCCTGTAGCTACCTATTGAAATCATATCTATCCTTCAAAGTTCACTTCAAATGCTATCTCCTCCATAAAGAATTCCATAATTATTCTAGCTTGAAGAGTTCTTGACCATTTATGAAATCTGAGAGCATTTTGCATGTATCATTCATAAGTACGCTGAGTATATGCTCATTTTCCTAGATCAGTGGTTCCTATTTTATCGATATATTTATTAATCGTGCTCCTTTGACTCTCAAAAGCATTCCAGTTTAGACAATACATGAGCAACGTACCTGTGTGACTCTGGTTATACATTACATCCTGTTTCATTTTTTATATTTCTGTGTACATGCTTATTCCCTACACAGTAAGCCTCCTACATAAGAATGTGTTCTGTTCTAGGAGCGTGTTTTTAAGTCCAATTTGTTTGTAAGTCCAACAAAGTTAGTCTAGGTACCCAACTAACACAATCAGCTATATAGTACCATACTGTAATAGGTATATAATACTTTATGCAAAAATACATAAAAAACAAACACAAAAAATAAAGAAAACATTTTAAATATTATAGTACAGTACCTTGAAAAGTACAGTAGTACATTACAACAGCTGGCATACATGGGCTGGCATCGAGTGAACAGGCAAAAAGAGTTACTGACTGGAGGAAGGAGAGGAGGTGGGAGATAGTAGAGGTGAAGGAACATCAACAATAGGAGATACCAGCTACATCACTGCTGTTACATCTTAGCACTACCAGCTACATCACTGCTGCATTTACGCTTGCTTCCAGACACCTTGGGCTTGAAATAAAGATACTGTACTACTGTACTCTATACAGTACTGTTTACTAAAGTACACAAAAGCACAACCACTTGTAGAGGATGTACACACATGACAATGTATGCCAGACGTGAACTTACGTGGTTAGACATGCGAACACACGTTCACATCTTTGAAAGTTCGCAACTTGAACGTTCGTATATAGGGAGCTTACTGTACTACACTGTAAACCTCTTTGTAAACAGAAACCATAGGAATTTAAGAATAGCCTTTCATATGGTTCAATATGCATTTATTGAGTGAATCAAAGGAAGAGTTGTTGATTTTTCATTAATGGGATTCCAAGCAGTAAAATATTGGAAGACTCATCTCTTGAAGGCCAATGACTACGCATTATTAAAATAATGCTAATAATGAAAGACTTGTACTCTAAATTATGATCAATCAGAGATCCAAGATAATCCATCCACTGCTTGCATGTTGGATTAGAGTGTTAAGTGGGTCCCTTTGAGTTCTTATCTATGACGATCATGACAGGGAAATCAGGAAGTGATGTATCTTCTTCAGGCTCTAAGGGGGCATCATACCTTCAGATGATGCGAGCCCTAGCATCAACTCAGATAATGTAGGATCGACTCAGATGATGAATCTGGAATGTATTTCTTCCAGAAACAGAATTATACCAGGAAGAAGTCCAGAACTCCTCCTGCCCAATATATGGTATGTTTAGGAAGTAATGGAATGGTTTTCATAAGAAATGAAAAGCTGATATCTAGTTTTTAATTTTCTTCCAAATCATATTCAATTCTCCCCATAACCAAACAAGTCAGATAAAGTTATATGGTCTACTCTGTTAAAACAAATTAACTAAAATAAAAGCTTATCAGCGTGGACAGAAAAATTGCATCCAGACAAGTGTCACCGGAGTTTCCAGTTTTGGAAAAGCAGATATTAACCCAGATTCCGACAAAAATTCTTACAGAAGTCTAAATTACTGAGAAAATACTAAAAAGACCCAGTTCTTCAAGCGGAGCTTGGTAATAAACAGTCCAAATGAATTTTCAGATCTCTGCTGCTGCCGTTTTCAAATTTGTTATATGAAGATCATAAGGGAAAAGGATAAAGGTAAAGTCGATTTACATCATTTACCAAGCTCATGTGTGGTTTCCTTTCACCCCTTTTTTCTTTTAACATAGCAATCTCTATAGCAAGTAGAGATCATGAAGCCCTACTTTTCTCTTCCCTTGTCCTTCAACTCACTTTTCTTTTCAGGAATTCAGTGCGGCAGTGTTTGGTAGTAATGTCAAATTAGTAAAAAAAAAAAAAAAAAAACAAAAACAAAAAAAAAACAAAACAAAAACCTGAGGTCTACCAATTTGACAACGGTATACCTGGCACAATGGGTCTACTTTCAGCATGGACCAGGCATAATTAGAATCAAATATCTACCTCTTAGCATTTCCCTTGGGTTCATCCAATTCTGAAAGTTCCCAGTCATTAAAAAATATTTCATCCTTTTGGATGAATGTCCTATGAACATTTCCATACTTATTAAGTAATATTAATTACATGAAGGTTTGGAAAACATACGAATCATTAAAAGTAGAAATAGGATGTGCAATAGCCTGGAAGAACTAATGTTATCACTTTTGCAGCCAGTTTAACACATTCTTATTATAATCATTTTTAACTAAGTCATCATGACCCAGGGAAAGATACTTCCTTTGCGAGTAGACAGGTGGGGCCAGATGAGACAGGAAGGAGATATGACTATCTTAGCATACTTTAAATAGTCAAATATTAGTCATGTTTTCATCGACTCTAATAGACACTGTTTGTAAAAGAAATCCTTTACAGATTTCACTGTGTGATACTCCTGTTGCTTCCTGGCTACAGTACAGCACAAAAAATGAGTTGGCCTCTATGTAGACCAAAACAAAGATAGGAAAGATAGGAAGGAAGGAAGGAAGGAAGGAAGGAAGGAAGGAAGGAAGGAAGGGAGGGAGGGAGGGAGGGAGGAAGGGAGGGAGGGAGGGAGGGAGGGAGGGAGGGAGGGAGGGAGGGAAAAGAAAAGAAAAGAAAGGAAAGGAAAGGAAAGAAAGAAGGAAAGAAAAGAAAGAGAAAGAAAGAGAGAGAGACAGAGAGGGAAGGAGGGAGGAAGGAAGAAAGGAAGGAAAGAGAGAGAACTTTACCAATGCTGTGATTCTATGGTCTTAAGTACAGATTGTCTTAAACACAAATATACATAAATGATATTATGCAGTGCCATAATTTAGAGTTATGTTCCATGTCAAACCAAAATTGGTTAGTGGTATTAGTGGTCAACAGGGATAGCCCCACTCATTTGAAGGCCTACTGGCAAGGTATTAGGGCCAAAAAAATTTTTCCTCACTGAACTGCTTCAGTATCTGAAATTATCCATAAATTTGATGTCTCAAAATGATGAATTTAGAGGTCTAAATTATGGCATAAATACTGCATGTGATGAGAGGTGTGCTTAGTTCAAGTAAGCAATCTGATTAGATGAGTAAAATCATTACCTGAATTTGGTAAGAAAAAAACTGAATAAAGTCTGATAATGGGTGAGGTAAGGAAAGTTAGGGTATTAACTTTATTTAGGTTCCTATACTTTGCAAAAGCCTTTAAACAAGGCTGTATTTGGGAAAGTGGACTTGAGAAGTATGATTACAGGAGAGGACTTGTGGTCGTTTCTCCCCAGAAGCCCCCTATATTAGTCAGGATTCCCAGAGAAACAGAACCAACAGGATGTATATATAAAGAGACTTATTATAAGCAACTGGTTCATATGATTGTGGAGGCTGGCAAGTCCCAAGGTCTACAGGGTGATTCCTGGCAACCCAGTAAGAGATGATGGTTTAGTCCCAGTCTTATTCTGTAGGCCTGAGAACCAGGTAAGCCAATGGCCTAGTTCTAGTCTGAAAGCTGGCAGGCTCCAAACCCAGGAAGAGCTGATGTTTCAGTTCCTGTACAAAGGCAGGAAGAAGCCAGTGTTACAGTTTGAAGTCCATCAGGCAGGTAGAATTCTCACTTACTTAGGGGAAGGTCAGCCTTTTTGTTCTATTCAGGCCTTCACCTGATGGGATGAGGGCAATCTGCTTTACTCAGTTTACCAATTTAAATGTTAATCTCATCTAAAAATACCCTCATAGAAATATCTAGAATAATATTTGATTAAGTATCTGTCCACCCCATAGCTGAATCTAGTTGACCCATAAAAGGAACATCACCTCTCTTTTACTATAGACTTAGCTTATGTTAACAAAGCAAATAGATACTGAGAAAATGGAAAGGAATTGATGCTGGGTGGCTACAAATGTACGGTTGAGAAATGATAAAGAAGCACTTTTATGTGAAAAACTCTTAACAGTGTCTCATGCCTGGGTAGGGAGAACAGGAAAGAGTGGGCTGTAAGCTCTAGGATAGTGGGAGCTATATCTTTTTGATCACAACAGTCTCAGTGCATAGCAATATATACTACACCATTAAATAATTCTTTGTTGGCATACTGAATAAAGGAATGAATGTTCAAAAGATTTAGAGAAGCTAGAAAAATGACACAAAACTTTAACATGAGAGAACATGATGGGTTGAGATCAGAAATTCAGATAGAGATATAAAAGTTCAATCTGGTAAAAAATAAATTCCAGAGATTTTGGGACAGTGTCTCTAGTGAGGACAAATATTGCTGTATAAACAGTAGTACTCATAAATACTTAATTGAAAATTAATGAATTAATAACGACTCTAGGACAGAAGTTATTTGCTCTCCATTTCTGTTGTTCATGATGTTGTTATGTTTTTCTTTTTCTTTCCCCCATTGAGTTTACCTCCTTTAATACTGATGGTCTTCCTAGAGTGCTACTCACTACCTTTTATCACACTATCAGGATCCTCAGCTAAAGTTTATTCCACCATGGAAAACTGGATTTATCCTTAAGCGCCTAGTCTAGCCATAAGCAGATGTCTGGTTGCCAGGTATCATAACTTTCCATTCTGGTATATTTCACTGCCATCCAGACCCAGGTCTTCCTTCTGCATGTATCTTGAGCTGCTGACTTGTAAGATTTTATGGAGGTTAAAAGGTTCAGAAGGTGCTTTGTAAGGACTAAAGTAAGAGTATAAGTGATAAAAGCGAAAAATGTACATTTCTTTGTTATAAATGCGAATTGTATCCATTCATCCATCCATTCATTCACTCATTCAAAAAGTACTGAGAACCTATTATATGCCCAGTAGTCATCTGGGCACTAGGGATACAATAGTTAGTCACATACATGTTACCTGCTCCTGTGAATCTTACATTCCAATAATAATTAAATTTAGAAAAAAACAAAGTTATTTTTATGTCAGAGGGCTGGATTGTGTACAATCACCAACTATAGAGAGCACACTGACCTGGCAGGCTAGTGAAAACAGTGAACAACACAAAAGCTTTATTCCCATTCCAGTGTTCCAAATGCCTTTCCCATTTGTGCTTATAAATTATGGTTTATCATTTATCCTTTCTAATCTACCTTTGACCAAAACCACCAGCAGAAAAGTTAGGGCTTCCCATGCTTATGCATAAATTTCTAACTGGAACAAAAACTGATTTCACCCTGCCCTTTTCAAATGCTCTTGACCTCACCCATTCAAAAGAGCTACCCCACCCATATTTCTCTATTAAGTAACAAAATACAGAAGGAAAAAAAAGGATATAGATTTAAAAAGACAAAATCCAAAGAAAATAAGTGGTTTAAAGAAAATATGTGATGATGGTGTGGGGTGCTATACAGTTTTTATTGCCACTTACTTGGGAGCACCAGCATAACTTATGTCTAGTGCTGCCACTTATAAGTAATGTGGTCACCACAAACTCACTGCAGTAAAAACTTCAAACATCTCCACTACCACATATTATACACTTACACACACACCAGTAATTTAGTAACTTTTCCAGCTGCCTTCCTCTGTGATACTTTATTTCTTGATGCCCCTCCTTAATGGGACAAATTTATTTTTAGCACAGTGTGTGGCTGATTAAACATAGAGCTCTGATCATATTTTAAATAAGGCTGCAATAATTAATGCACCACATCTGACACTGTGTCTACCACAATAAATAGTTTGGATGAATCTTCCCTATGTTAGGCAGTGCTAAATAAGTCGATGGTTTCTCTCATCCTGGTGAATAAAGGTAAGGTTCACCTTTATTGAGTCATTTGGACCTATTGCCTCAACACTGCTAACTACACGAATCATGAAAGACCAGAGTGATGAGAGACCTTAGATCCTAACTAGTGATTTTTAAACTATGTTCAAATGGTTTAAGAGCTGATACATGGTTCAGAATGGTTTCATGAAATTGAGGTAGCTTCAAGCAGAATAGCTCTATTTTAATCTGTTCTATATATAGGAGTTCTACACAAGATTTTGTTTGAAGCAACATTTATGCTGAGAAAATACACACACAAACAAAGACATATAAACAAACTACTTAGAAAATCACTAAAATGGACACATATTACCACTCCCCATTTGGGAGGTGAAATATAACAGATCTCTATGAAGGCTAAGTGATAAATATACAGCCACTTGGAGGCACAACTGAGACCAGCACAGTTAATTGCCGTAAATTCCAGTCTATTGTTCACCCCATGAGACAACAATGAATTATGTACCTGTAATTAATATTATTTATGATATAAATAGTGTTGGAGTTGGGCCCACTACCACATGTGAGATAAACTATATTAGACATAATATAGTTTCAGACACAATGCACTTTGCTATTGCAAACACATTTTGGTTTTTCTCTTTCCTGAGTAAAGAGAAGGGTACACGCCAACAAAAGAAAAATCTTCCAACTTATAACTTTCAGGAAATCATGGCATCACTGAGAGTGAAAGAATAAATATAATATACTGGAGGGAGCATGGCTTAGTAAGAGGACATGGAGCTCACCTCCCCCCATGAACACATAAAAAATACATCTACATGTGGAACAATTTTCATGGAAAACGAACTGGAAACTGGCAAAAGGACTCCTATACAGCCAAGGCTGTGAGAAGAATATACATGTAATCAAGTAGGATAAGAGAAAAGCATCAGGCTGGGACTTGTGTCCCTGGGAGGGAACTCAGAGGAAAAGGGAGATCACAAAGATAGATACTCACTCTGGGGAGTGAACAGATTAAGCCACAGACTGGGCACCTCACACAAGCCCCCTTGGCTGCTTAGAGAATTTCTGGGAAAGAAAAGCAGTAAAAGCCTAGACTCTACTAGTGAGGAATGTGCAGACGCTGGCTTGCCCCCAGGCAGGGCAGAGAGAGGTCTACCCTACCCTACCCTGAGCTGCCGCCTCACTGTATTTCCTAGTCCAAGGCAAGCGAACACCCTGATCACATTCACTCCATGTCTCAGCTTGGCACTGGATCTAGTGTAGCCAGGACCTGGGAAAAGACATGATCTATAGACTCCGAGGTGACCTGGGGGTCCAAGGCAAAGCCCAGGTAGGGCGGCAGCAGCCATTGTTGGTGCTTAGTCAAGAAACTGCCCAGAAATAGCCAACATTTCTGAGGGCAGCATGATTATTGGAATTCCTGCAACATCCTAGCTGCATACCCCAGCTGAAGCCAAATGAACACGTCAACCCTGCTCACTTAATACCCCACGCTAACAACAGATCTGGGGCAGCCATTATAGGGGAAAAACGTGACCATGTGTTGCATCTGAGCAGAGCCACAGACACATAAGCAGAGCATTAGAATTCTGTAAGTGCCCAAGTCCCACTTATTTCAGCACTCCCCTCCTTTGGGGAAAAGTCCTCAGTGAGAAGAGAAGGAAAACACATACTTAAAGAAAACAAAGCTAGCTTGAGACTGACTGACCCTCAGGATTTCCACGCCAGCAACTTGGGAGCAGACCCCACCCCTCACAGGGCAGCAATGGCCACTGAGCAGAGAGGAAGTCCCACCTTCTATCCTGCCTAGCCTCTAAATTCTCCATCACAACCACATCCCCTACTAGGGTGACATCTAACAGCATACCCTGAGGAAAGATGTAACTGGTGTCCTCATCAAATGCAGCCCGCCCACCAAAGGCATTGGGCACATGCAGTCTACACAGAGACACTCCCACATAAGAATACCCCCTCAAGACCAAAATAGGTAACTATTCTCCTAAATTCACAGAGACAGAGAAAGTTAAGCAAACTGGAAAGACACAAGAACTACTGTCCATTGAAAGAAAAAGAGAAAACCCCTAAAAATTAAATAATGAAACAGAAAAAAATACTAGACAAAGAATTTGAAACATTATTAATAAAAATGCTAACAAAATTAGGAAAGATAATTGATGTAAACACAGATCATTTTAACAAGGAACTAGAGAATATAAAGAAGACCCCATCAAAAAAAGATAATTTAATACTGGAGATAAAAAGCACTCTAGAAGCAATAAATAGCAGACTAAATGACTCAGAAGAATGACACAGATCATAAGTGATTTGTAAGATAGAATAATGGAAATCACCCAATCGGAAGAGCAGACAGAAAGACAAAAAACAAACAAACAAAAAACAGTGCAACATTAAGAGATCTCAGAGACAACATCAAATGTGCCAACATTAGCATCATAGGGTTCTACAAGGAGAACAGAGAGAGAAGGGTATCAAAAATGCATTTGAAGAAATTATGGCTGAAAACTTCCTAAAGAGGGAAACATATCCACACATAGGAAGTAAAGGGAGTTCCAAATAAGATGAACCCCCCTCCCCAAAAAACTCACACCAAGACATAATTAAAATATCTGCCCTCTAAAGGCAGAAAGATAAAACAAAATGTCATATACAAGGGAATCCCAATAAGGCTATCAGCTGTTTTCTCTGTAGAAACTTTGCAGGTCAGAAGGGAGTGGCATGATATATTCAAAGTGCTAAGAGGGAAAATCCTGCAACCTATGTTATTCTACCCAGCAAGATTATCACTTAGACTACAAGGAGAGATAAGAACTTCTCAGACAAGCTAAAACCAAAAAAATTCAGCAATACTAAATATATCCTAACATAAATTTTGAAGGATCTTATCTAAATGGAAAAGAAGTAAGAATCTACAGGGAAGCGAAAATCCCAATAGAAAAGGTAAATACATAGTAAGGATTGAAGGTCATTTAAGTAGGCTAGTACGAAGATTAAAAGATAAAAAAAATTGTAAAAGCAATTATAAAGATAATAAAATGTAAGGGATAAGCACAAAGATGTAAAGTATAACATCAAAAAAAATGTGGGGGAGAGGAGTAAAAAAAAAATGTAGATCTTTCAGAATGTGCTTGTACTTAAATGAATATCAGTTAAAATCAGTTTAATATAATTACAGGTCAATATATATAAGAAAACCATGGTAATCATAAATCAAAAACCAAAGATACCCAAAACCCAAAAAGAAAAAAAATTAAAAAAAAACAAGCATACTACTAAAAAAAAAAAAAAATCACAAAACATCAAGAGAAACACAAAGAAGAAATGAACAGAAAAGAACTACAAACACAACTGGAAAACAAGTAATAAAATTGCAATAAGTATATATTTATCAATAATTACTTTAAATGTCACTGGGATAAAGTCTCCAATCAAAAGAAATTGGGTAGCTGATTGGATAAGAAAACAAGTCCCCTTACTATGCCACAGGCAAGAGACTCACATCACAACTAAAGACACAAACAGACTGAAAGTGGGGAGAAGGAAAAAGATATTCTGTGCAAATGGATGTGACAAGAAAGCAGGGGTAGCAATAATAACATTAGACAAAATAGACTTTAAAAGAAGGCTGTAACAAAAGACAAAGAAGGGCATTATGTAATGATAAAGGGATCAATAAAAGAAGAGGATATTACACTTGTTAACATATAAAAACCCAATACAGGAGCACCTAAATATATAAAGCAAATACTACTGGACATAAAAGAAGAAACTGACAATTATACAATAATAGTAGGGGACTTTAACAATCCACAGGTATCATTAGACAAATGATACAGACAGACACTCACTAACGCACCAGTGATCTTAAATTACACATTAGAACAATTGGAGTTAACAGATTTTTACACGAAATTCCACCCAAAAACAGCAGATTACACATTCTTTTTAAGTGCACATGGAACATTCTTGAGGATGGACCATATACTAGTTCAAAAAACGGGTCTCAACAAATGTTAAGAGGACAAAAATTATATGACGTATGTTTTTCCACCACAACAGTATGAAACTAGAAATCAACTACAGAAAGAAAAACAAGAACAACTATGTAGAGACTAAAAAACATGCTACTAAAAAATCAAGGGGTCAATGATGAAATCAAAGAGGAAAGCAAATTATCCTTGGAGACAAATGAAAATGGAAACACAACTTTCCAAAATCTATGGAATGCAGAAAAGCAGTTCAAAGGGGGTAGTTTATATCAATACAGGCCTTTCTCAAGAAACAGAAAAAGTCTAAAGCATATTCACTTACCATCTGAAAGAATTAGGCAAAAGAAACAAATGGAAAAATAAAAATATGGGACCTAATTAAACTTGAAAGCTTTTGCACAGCAAATGAAACCACTAGAAAAGTGAAACAACCACCTATGGATATGAAAACAAAATTTCAAATAATGCAACCAACAAGGAATTAATATCTAAAATACACACACAGCTCATACAACTCAATATCAAAAAAAATCAACCCAATCAATATATGGGCAGAAGACCTAAACGCACATATTTCCAAAGAAGAGATACAGATGGCCAACAGGCACATGAAAAGATGCTCAGTACCACTAATTATAAGAGAAATGCAAATCAAAACCACAATAAGTTATTACTTCAAACCTATTAGAATGGCTATCATCAAAAAGTCTACAAATAAGAAATGCTGAAGAGGATATGGAGAAAAAGAAAACTTGTACACTGTCAGTGGAAATGTTAACTGGTGTGGCCACTGTGGAAAACAGCATAAAGCTTCCTTAGAAAACTAAAAATATTACTAACGGAAGATTCAGCATTTCCAGTACTGAGTATATATCTGGAAATGAAAATACTAATTCAAAACGATACGTGCACCCCAAAGTTCATAACAGCACTTTTTAAAATAGCAAAAACACAGACAATCAAGCGTCTATTGACAGACGATGGGATTAAGATGGGTGTGTGTATATACACACAAATTGTATACATACATACACACAGCCATTAAAAAGAATGAAATACTGTTACTGACAGCAACATGGATGGACCTAGAAAATACTATGCTTAGTAAAATAAGTCAGACAGAGAAAGTCAAACACCGAATGATGTCACCTACATGTGGAATCTAAAAAAATAATACAGGAGTCAAGCTGGTGGCATGGGAAGATGCGGAGATTGCGTCTCCCCGAAAATAGAAGTTATCGGAGGCCGGGGGGAACTGAGGCCCAAGCAGACCGCAGGAACCCAGCAGCAACCGGCCTGTGGGATCCTGATACACAAGACCAGTGTCAGGCCTGCGCTCCTGAGGTGGGAGCTCTGAGCCCAAAACATTGGACTAACAGGGAAACCCAGTTCCCAGGGAACATCCTTTACCGTGAGGTCTCCCAGAGGTTCTCAACTTAACAACAAGACCCAGCACAAACACAATCCCACCCATCCAAAGTGGGGGGAAAATGAGACAACAAAAAATACGTCACTGATGAAGGAACAAGGCAAAAATACACAAGACCAAATAAATGAAGAGGAAATAGGAAAGTTGCCTGAAAAAGAATTCAGAGTTATGATAGTAAAGATGATCCAAAATCTCGATAACAAAATACAGAAAATACAAGAAACAGTTAATAAGGACTCAGAAGAACTAAAGAGCAAACAAACAGTAATGGACAACAAAATAACTGAAATTAAAAATACTCTAGATGGTATAAACAACATAATAACTGAGGCAGAGAAACAAATAAGTGAGTTAGAAGATAGAATGGGGGAAATAACTGCCACAGAGCAGGAAAAGGAAAAAAGAATAAAAAGAATGGAAAACCGTCTCAGAGACCTTGGTGACAGCATTAAGCGCACCAACATTCGAATCATAGGCATCCCAGAAGAAGAAGAAAAAAAGGGTCTGAGAAAATATTTGAAGAGGTTATAATGGAAAACTTCCTCAACATGGGAAAGGAAATATTTAATCAAGTCCAAGAAGCACAGAGTCCCATACAAAATAAACCCAAGGAGAAATACACCAAGGCACATATTAATCAAACTAATGACAATTAAACACAAAGAAAAAATATTAAAAGCAGCAAGAGAAAAGCAACAAATAATATATAAGGGAAAACCCATAAGGATAACAGCTGATCCTTCTGCAGAAACTCTGCAGGCCAGAAGGGAATGGCAAGATATACTGAAAGTCCTGAAAAAGAAAAACCTACAGCCAAGAATACTCTACCCAGCAAGAATCTCATTCAGATTCGATGGAGAAATCAAAAGCTTTAGAGACAAGCAGAAGTTAGGAGAATTCAGCACCACCAAACCAGCCTTACAACAATTGCTAAAGGAACTCCTCTAGTCAGGAAACAAAAGAGAAGGAAAAGACCTACAAAAACAAACCCAAAACAATTCAGAAAATGGTAATAGGAACACACATGTCAATAATCACCTTAAATGTAAATGGATTAAATGCTCCAACCAAAAGACACAGACTGGTTGAATGGATACAAAAACAAGACCCTTATATATGCTGCCTACAAGAAAATCACTTCAGACCAAGGGAAACATATAGACTGAAAGTAAGGGGATGGAAAAAGATACTCCATGCAAATGGAAGTCAAAAAAAGCTGGAGTAGCAATACTCATATTGGACACATTAGACTTTAAAGTAAAGACTATTACAAGAGACATGGAAGGACACTCCACAATGATCAAGGGATCCATCCAAGAAGAAGATATAACAATTGTAAATATCTTTCCACCCAACATAGGAGCACCTCAATACAAAAGGCAAATGCTAACAGCCACGAAAGGGGAAATCGACAGTAACACAATAAGAGACTTGAACACCCCACTTACATCAATGGAAAGATCATGCAAACAGAAAATAAATAAGGACACACAAGCTTTAAATGACACATTAGACCATCTTGACTTAATTGATATTTATAGGACATTCCATCCAAAAACAACAGAACAGAGTTTCTTCTTAAGTGCACATGGAACATTCTCCAGGGTCGATCACATCTTGGGTCACAAATCAAGCCTTGGTAAATTCAAAAAAACAGAAATTGTATCAAGCATTTTCTCTGACCACAATGCCATGAGACTACATATCAATGACAGGAAAAAAAGTGTAAAAAATACAACCACATGGAGACTAATCAATACGTTAATAAACAACCAAGAAATCACTAAAGAAATCAAAGAGGAAATTAAAAAAAATATCTAGAAACGACAATGAAAACACAACAAAACAAATCCTATGGGACACAGCAAAAGTATTTCTAAGAGGGAAGTTTATAGCAATACAGTCCTACCTCAAGAAACAAGAAAAATGTCAAATAAACAACCTAAACTTACACTTAAAACAAGTAGACAAAGAAGAACAAAAAATGCCCAAAGTGAGCAGAAGGAAAGAAATCATAAAGATCAGACCAGAAATAAATGAAAAAGAAATGAAAGAAACAGTAGCCAAGATCAATGAAACTAAAAGCTGGTTCTTTGAGAAGATAAACAAAATTGATAAACCATTAGCCAGACTCATCAGGAAAAAAAAGGGAGAAGATGCAAATCAACAGAATTAGAAATGAAAAAGGAGACGTAACAACGGACACCGCAGAAATACAAAAGATCATGAGCACTACTACAAACAACTATACGCCAATAAATTGGATAACCTGGAAGAAATGGATACATTCTTAGAAAAATACAATCTTCTAAGACTGAACCAGGAAGAAATAGAAAATATGAACATACCAATCACAAGCATGGAAATTGAGACTCTGTTTCAACACCTCCCAACAAACAAAAGCCCAGGGAAAGATGGATTCACAGGCGAAATCTATGAATCATTTCGAGAAGAGCTAATACCTATCTTTCTCAAACTCTTCCAAATAATAGCAGAAGGAGGAAAACTCCCAAACTCATTCTACGAGGCCACCATTACCCTGATACCAAAACCAGGCAAAGATGTCACAATAAAAGAACATTACAGGCCAATATCACTGATGAATACAGATGCAAAAATCCTCAACAAAATACTAGCTAACAGACTCCAACAGCACATTAAAAAAATCATCCACCATGATCAAGTGGGGTTTATCCCTGGGATGCAAGGATTTTCAATATATGCAAATCAATCAACATGATACACCATATTAACAAATTGAAGGACAAAAACCATATGATCATCTCAATAGATGCAGAAAAAGCTTCTGACAAAGTTCAACATCCATTTATGACAAAAGCTCTACAGAAAATGGGCATAGAAGGAAATTACCTCAACATAATAAAAGCCATATATGACAAACCAACAGCCAACATCATTCTAAATGGGGAAAAACTGAAAGCATTCCCTCTAAGGACAGGAACAAGACAGGGGTGTCCACTCTCACCATTATTATTCAAAATAGTTTTGGAAGTTTTAGCCAGAGCAATCAGAGAAGAAAAAGTAATAAAAGGAATCCAAATTGGAAAAGATGAAGTAAAATTGTCACTCTTCACAGATGACATGATATTATACATAGAAAACCCGAAAGACTCTACCAGAAAACTACTAGCACTAATTGATGAATTTAGTAAAGCAGCAGGATACAAAATTAATGCACAGAAATCTCTTGCATTCCTATACACTAACAACAAAAGAACAGAAAGAGAAATTAAGGGAACTCTCCCATTCACCATTGCAACAAAAAGAATAAAATACCTAGGAATAAACCTGCCTAAGGAGGCAAAAGACCTGTATGCAGAAAAATATAAGACACTGATGAAAGAAATCAGAGGATACAAACAGATGGAGGGACATACCATGTTCTTGGATTGGAAGAATCAACTTTGTGAAAATGACTATCTTACCCAAAGCAATTCACAGATTCAATGCAATCCCTATCAAATTACCAACAGCATTTTTCACAGAACTAGAACGAGAAATCTTAAGATTTGTATGGAAACACAAAAGACCCCGAATATCCAAAGAAATCTTGAGAAGGAAAGACAGAGTTGGTGGAATCAGGCTTCCTGACTTCAAACTATACTATGAGGCCACAGTGATCAAGACAGTATGGTACTGGCACAAAAATAGAAAGGAAGATCAATGGAACAGAATAGAGAACTCAGAGGTAAACCCACACACATATGGGCAACTTATCTTTGACAAAGGAGGCAAGAATATACAATGGAAAAAAGACAGCCTCTTCAAGAAGTGGTGCTGGCAAAATGGGACAGCAAGATGTCAAAGAATGAAGTTACAACATGTCCTAACACCATACACAAAAATAAACTCCAAATGGATTAAAGACCTACATGTAAGGCCAGACACTATAAAACTCCTGGAGGAAAACATAGGCAGAACACTCTATGACATACATCAAATAAGATCCTTTTTGACCCACCTCCTAGAATAATGGAAAAACATAAAAAGTAAACAAATGGGACCTAATGAAATTTAAAAGCTTTTGCACAGCAAAAGAAACCATAAACAAGACAAGAAGACAACCCTCAGAATGGGAGACAATAGTTGCCAACGAAGCAATGGACAAAGGATTAATCTCCAAAATATATAAGCAGCTATGCAGCTTCATACCAAAACAGCAGATAACCCAATTCACAAATGGGTGGAAGACCTAAATAGACATTTCTCCAAAGAAGACATACAGATGGCCAACAAACACATGAAAAGGTGCTCAACATCATTAATCATCAGAGAAATGCAAGTCAAAGACACACTTGTCAGAATGGCCATCATCAAAAAATCTAGAAACAATAAATGTTGGAGAGGGTGTGGAGAAAAGGGAACTCTCCTGCACGGTTGGTGGGAATGTAAGTTGGTACAGCCACTATGGAAAACAGTTTGGAGGTTCCTTAAAAAACTAAAAATGGAACTACCATATGATCCAGTAATCCCACTACTGGGCATATACCCAGAGAAAACCATAATCCTAAAAGAAACACGTACCATAATGTTCATTTCAGCACTATTTACAATAGCCAGGACATGGAAACAACCTAAATGCCCATCAACAGATGAATGGATAAAGAAGAGGTGGCACATATATACAATGGAATATTACTCAGCCATATAAAGGAATGAAATTGAACTATATGTCATGAGGTGGATAGACCTAGAATCTGTCATACAGAGTGAAGTAAGCCAGAAAGAGAAAAACAAATACTGTTTATATGGAATCTGAAGAAATGGTAGTGATGAACCCAGTGACAGGCAAGTGTGGAGATACAGAAGTAGAGAATGGACTTGAGGACACGGGGCTGAGGTGGGGGTTGAACGGGTAGCTGGGACAAAGTGACAGACTATCACAGACATATTTACACTACCAACTGTAAAATAGATAGCTAGTGGGAAGCTGCTGTATAACAAAAGGAGATCAACTTGATGATGGGAGATGCCTTAGATGGCCAGGACAGGGAGGGTGGGAGGGAGTCGCAGGAGGGAGGGGATATGGGGATATATGTATAAATACAGCTGATTCACTTTGGTGTTCCTCAAAAACTGGTACAAGAGTGTAAAGCAAATATATTCCAATAAAGAGCTTTAAAAAAATAATACAAATGAATGTATAAGCAAAAAAGAAACAGATTCAAAGATATAGAATTCAAATTAGTGGTTACCAAAGGAGAATGAAAAGGGGGGGACAAATTACGTGCATTGGATTAACAGATACAATCTACTATGTATAAAATAGGTAAGCAACGTGGATATACAGTGTAGAACAGGGAATTACAGCCATGATCTTGTAATAACCTATAATGGAGTATAATCTGCAAAAATACTGAATCACTATGCTATACACCTGCAACTGCCATAATACTGTAAATCAACTAAACTTCAATTAAAAAGAATAAATGTAAAGAATGATCTTATTTAAATATGTTATTGCCCAATCCCTCCAAATTCCTAAACATGCCTGGGCTTGAAGAAAAGTCCCTTCATAGATCCCCAAATCCAACACATGCCACTTGTGAAGAGAAAAACCTATCTTTTGCACATTTAACTTTCTCTTTTAACTGCTGAACCCCAAACTAATTAAGACTATAGAACCTGCTTCATCTCACTTAAAAGTGTATACTCAGAAAATCACTGTATGTGGTCAGGAAAGAGACAAAATTCTATACCTCACAGAAATCATTTCACTGCTAAAAGAGACAATTGACTCTGAAGTGGAATTTCTTAAAATGCATTTTCATAAGAAGATACTTAGTTTGATATTAGCTATCAGGATTATGCTATCTCATTGTGGGAAAATACCTATGTCTTTTTATATATAAAGTTAGATGCAGTATATGAAATCACATTAATAGAAGAATTTAGAAATACATCTGAACATAGCCTGTATTCAATGATGGTCACATTTTAGTTGGTTTCTCAAATAAACACCTAGTTATTTCTGTAAATAAGGTTAACTGAAGCCAGAGCACAGAGCCCAGGCTGGGCCTTCTATAGGAATCTCCATGTTATTATTCAATGGCTTATGAGAATTATTTTCAACCTATCTGATTTTCCACCCTAGCTTCACAAATTGTATTCATTGTTGCTCTGTCTGACATTGACACTTGATTACCCTTATCTTTCCTGTGATATTGCCCAATTGCACAAATATCTGCCCCAACAAAAATGTGTACAACACCTGCATTCTTTTTCTCTTCATCTCTTTCACTTCTAGCCCTAGGATGAACTGAGCCCTAGGCTATATGCTTTGTGAATCATTCCCCAATACCTTTTTACTCCGTAACTACAAAGGGTCACCTGGATTTTGGTGAACAATCAGGTTCAGCTGTCCACAATGATCAAAATCACAGCTAACTGGCAGATTTCTACATGAATTGAGTCTAAAAGTTCCAGAAGGAGCTGATTATAGGTCCTCTTTGTAAATAAAGCTACTTGTTCAGTTCCCAAAATATCTAGATGCTTTTTCTAAGTTTATACAAAAGAGAATGAACATATGGTGCATATTAAAAATATAAAGGATTGAAGAAGGTTTTGAAAAACTTGTGAAGAATAGAACTATCGGTTGTTAAAGAGAGGTTGAGATGGTTAGAGAGATAGCTCAGCTGCATGACAAAGGGGAATGAGTATTCTGATCTACTGTAAAGCTGTCCCTGCATATTTCAGTCACATGTATCAATAGATCCTGAATTTGCCAGCAAGGAGGGCACCTGGGCAGGTCTCATTTTGTTTCTTTGTTTTGTGTAGGCAGAACCCTGAAAAGATTTCTACCTTAATATTTTGCTAAAACCACATCAACTGAAAAAATTTTTTCCCTGAATATCTAAGACAGGGATAAAAAAGGGTTAGCAAGATTAACAAATACACTCACAATGCTAAAGACTATTCCAAATGGATCAAATAGACCAAAATTTCATCCTCATCAGTGTTCTGATGAGAATATGAAATTCACACAACTAACTGAAAACTCTTGGCCTGTATCAGTGACTGCGTGAATGGAAATCTTGGCTCTGAAAGCCTCTGGTTCAATCTACAAGTTGGAAAGACTGTGCACAAAAGACACTTCATCACCCATACAACAGGCTGTAAATTATTTGCATGACATCTCCTTTGCATTAGATGCCATGGGCCTGTAACAGGTTAGTATAATATATAGACCATTTAAGTGACAATAGTCATAAGTTACACATGGAAAGCTCTATTTTGACCAGCCATTGTGCTCCCTCTTTGACCAGTTTTTAAAATAAAAAATCACCACTGAATTTCAAAAATGGCTTCTTGGAACATCAGCTCTGATCTACGGGATTTGCCATGTCGTACCTCATCTATTTCAAAAGCACTTCATTCATTTGTCCCATATTACTAAGACTGAGATTTCACTGAATAATTGATGAAAAGAGAAAACTATGTACTACCTTACACTTAGTCATTATGGTTTTGATACTACCTTTGTGAAAACTAACTACAGTATTAGCCAATGAGCATACAATCTACATGATGTAAGAGGCAATTTATCAAAAGAACTGTCTATATCTCCACCAATGTTTAATGATCAAGGTACTGACCTTTCAGCTCTGATCATTTCAGCAGCTTTTAGTTATACAAATGTGGGAAAGGGAATGGATCTTCAAAGTAGTATGTGAGAAAGAGTGTGTGTGTGTGTGTGACTAACATCAGAGTAATTTACAATGTTTCTGATCTTAGGCAAGGACAGATAAAGGATTTAGAAAAAAACAAAAATTAAATAGCATTTATCATGTGATTACTGTCATGTGGTAAGCCCCATGTATACAGTCACTCTTTTATTAGTCTTATCAATCATATGAAGTAATTATTACAATCACATTAGCCCCCCCCCTCCCAACCAATCTACATTGTTAATTCTCAAACTGCTATTTAATCTTCCTCTACATGGATAAACTCAAGATGTGCAATTGACCATTTAAGCTTTTGTTACTTAAGGTACTGGTGACGAAAATATGTGGCTGGTCAGGAGGTACCAGCAATATATTTTCCATCAAGTAACTGGGAGATCCTTAGATTTAGGAAGGCAATGAATGGGTTATGCTCAGAGAGACTAAGGTGGAAAGCAGCAGACAGGTCATAAATGGCTAGGCAATCAGACAAAATTCAGGGTCCAGAAAGTTTAAACGGGTCAAAAAATCAACATAAATAAGCAGATTTGAACTTTAACTGTAGACAGAGATGATTTGTTCATGGCCATATTTTATCCTTCCTAATGGATGTTAAGAGCTTTGAGCCCATAACTGGTAATCATCTACAGAAAGAAGCCAAATCGGTTTAGTTGAACTCTGCCCCAGATAAAAAGTGAGGCAGATGTGTTAAAAATACCTCATAGCTTCAAGAAAATGTACCTTTTAACACCACCTCCCCCCCCCCATCCCAACTCTTGCTTTGGCTGGCACATTGTGATTCAGCAGTAAACTCCCCCATCTCCCTTCTTTCTTTCATCTTACTAAGGCATTCAGGAAAGGTAGAAAATGTTTCCTCTTAATTCAAGGACTTTAAAATCTAAATGAAGAAAAAAAGTATGGGCAAATAAAACCAGTAAAAAAAAATACTAAGAAATATATGCATGTACAAAAGGGGTAATCAGAGACAGCTGCTGAAAACCTTATCATACTAAAGTACATAGTTTGAAAATCACGAATTTCTGAATTGCTGAGACAAATTCAATAACTAGTTTTTTCTTCGTTAGCAGGCATTAAAATATGTAGTATTATTTACATACATTATACTGTTAAAACAAACAAATACTCCTTCGAACCATGAGCTCTTGGTGAGTCAACATATTTCTACAATAAGCTGTGAGGTTCCCCAAAATATATTTGGGGCAGGGAAAAATATGTGGTATATTAAGAGATAAGGAAAAAGTACCTAAAGGCAACCTATGGAATGAGAGAAAATATCTGCAAATCATATATCTGATAAAGTGTTAATATCCAAAATATATTAAAAAACTCACACAACTCAAAACAAAATCATAGTCATCTAATTAAAAATGCACAAAAGAGCTGACTAGACATTGTACCAAAGAAGATATTCAAATTGCCAACAAGTATATGAAAGATGTTCAACATCACAAATCAGTAGGAAAATGCAAATCAAAACCACAATGGGACATCACCTCATACCTGTTAGAATGGCTATCATCACAAGAGATAACAAATACTGGCAAGGACATGGAGAAAAGGGAAGCCTTGTGTACTGTCAGTGGGAATGTAAACTCGCACAGTAAACGTGTGGAGGTTCCGTAAAAAATTAAAAATAGAACTACCATATGATCTAGCAATTCTACTACTGGGTATATATCTGAAGAAAACAAAATCACTCTCAAAGAGATATCTGCATGCCCATGTTCACTGTACCACCATTCACAATAGCCAAGACATGGAAACAACCTAACTGTCCAACGACAGATGAAAGGATAAAGAAAGTATGAGCTAGATACAGATACAGATATATACATACACACGTACATACATACACACAATGGAATACTATTTAGCCACAAAAAGAAGGAATTTCTGCCATTTCCAAAACCATGGATGAACCTAATAAACCTGTGGTAATCATTTTGCAATACACAGGTCAAGTCATTATGCTGTACACCTTAAATTTATACAGTGTTGTATGTCAATTATATCTCAAAAAAACTTGAAAAAAATAAAATACATTGTCCTACAGAAATGTTAAATAAAGGACTGGGAGAAGAAAGATGGCGGCGAAGTAGAATGATGTGGAATGCCTCCCTCTCCACAGATGCATCAGGAATACACCGAAAGATGCTATAATTCCCACAGAGAACCAGCTGAACACCAGCAAATGACCTCAAACACCAGAAAGGACTGCAAAGATCATGACATAACTGGGTAGGACAGAGGGGAAAAAAAAAAAGGAGAAAGAGTAGGAGAAGAAAGGAAAGGAACGGGTCCCACACCCTGGGGTGGGGGGATCTGAAACAGAGGGGAGATTGCCAAATTCGGGGAAACGTCCCTAATCTGACAGGGAAACCCCTTCTCCAACAGGGAATTTCCCTGGGTCAGAAGGGAGGCATTTGGGACTGTTCAAAGAGGGTGAAGCGGCTGAGCTGTGGCAGAAGGAAAAGAGGGAGAAACACATGGAGGGTTCGCACCATGGCTCAGTGTGTCTGCACTGAGACGTCGATTCACAGCTGAATGGGGGTCTGGGAGCTGGAACGTGGGAACCAGAGAACTGGTTCAGGGTGAGAAACATTGTTGCCTGTGGGGAGACGGACTGAGAGGACAGGAGGGAAGAAATCCACAGCACAGAGTGCCTAACCACGGAAAGCGGGGCAGCCATGGCAGCAGCTACATACTACTGACTCACAAGCAGGGGGGAAGGGCTGCAGGTATAGCCTCTCTCTCGGGGCCTGCAACGGACAAAGGAAGGACCCCTGTGGGCCTGGCTAATGCACTCAGGGATAACAAAGGCCCCCAGGAGGGGCTGGCCTAGAGTGCCTGCAGCCAAGAGCCAAAAGCAATGAGAGTGGCCCAGCTCTGGAGACATTCTATTTACACCTGAACTGCTGGCGTCCCTCTGCAACAGGCACTGCCCCAGCCAACTAAGCCACTGGGACCCAGGCAGGGAACCCCGGTGGAGTCTTAGCAGGGGGGAGGAGCCGCGGTTGGAGTCACTCTGTCGGCCTGAGCCGCCCAAGCCGCCGTGACCCAGGCAGAGCATCACTGCTCACTCACTCCCGGAGTAAGGAGCCACTATTGTACCCTCTCTCTCCCCACACACCAGCGCTTAGAGATGAACAATAAAGGAAGATCTGCTGGTTGCAGAATAATACAAAAAGCCCAAGGCAGGTAGAAGGACACTTACACCTGAGACCCCAAGGAAACAGAAATATTAGTATTAATTCTATGGATCTGGTCCATTTTGGGGTCAGTTCTAGTTGTTTTGTTTTGTTTTTTTAATTAATTACAATCTTAGTCCTAAGGGATTTACATGTTTTATAACATTTTTTAATTCTATTTTTATTCTATTTTTATTTTTAGCCTTTTTATATACTTCTATTTCTAGCTAAATTTTTTGTAGTGCTGACTGTATCTCTCCTACCTTCTTTTCATCTCTATCTTTCATACATTTCTATTTCTTTCATTTTCTTTTCATATTTCCAGTCACACTATGCTCTTCTGTTGCCATCTTCTATCCTTTTCTAGTTTATTTTATCTTAATATACTAATAAGCAATATTATCAGTCTGCTCTGTTTCCTTGCTTTATTCTCCAGGTGGCACACTGCTTTGGTATTTATTATTAAGTTTTGTCTTTATCTTAGTTCTAAGTATAATCGTCTGATTTCATTCTGAGAATCTTCAGTCTGTCTGGTGGTACTTTTGCTCTTTATTATATTTGATCCTAGCTTTCAAAATCTCCCTGGATTTCTGTTTGTGTGCGTGTCATGTGTTTTCTGTTTGTTTTTGTTTTTATTTTTTTCTGTTTTGGATTTGAATTTCTGTTGGTTTTCTCTTTGATTGTCTGATAGCATACTGGGGTTCTTCTGTCAGATCTTTCTAGTGCCTTATGTTCTATTCGATTCAGTATTTGTGTGTCTTATACATGTATGTGTTTCCTTGACTTAGTATTTGTTTGACTCAACACTCTGCCATTAGTCTGGGGCTTGGACATTCTCCTTTAAACCACTTTATTGCCAGCACAAGCAACCTCTGAACTCTGGACTACTCCATCAGAAGTCAAGTAGCAGGCTCTGTGGAGGGAGCAATGAATCCAGGATGATAGACTACTAGGCAGTCCTCAGACACAGGGAAGATTAACTGCAGAGAACTCTTAAAGAGCCTCGTATCAGGCTCTAAGACTAGATTTTGTCTGACTGTCTGCAACTGCCAGTGCTGGACATATCACACCAAACTACAAACAAGATAGGAACACAAACTCACCCATCAGAACACAGACTACCTAAAGCCATATTAACCTCACAGATACCCTAAAACACACCTCCTGACATGGCCTGGCTCATCAGAGAGAAAAGACACACAGCCACAAACCAGAAAGCAGACACCACACCCACCCACCAGGAAGCCTACTCAAGACACTGCACAAAGCCCACCACAGGGGACAGAGTGCAGAAACAAGAGGAATTACTACTAGGCAGCATAGGGAAAGGAGATAGCAAATCCTATAAATTAGACAGAATGAGAAAAAAAAGAAACAACATGCAGACAAAAGAGCAGGAAAAAAACCCACAAGAACAAATAAATGAAGAGGAAATAAGGAAAAATACCTGAAAAAGAATTCAGAGTTATGATAGTAAAGATGATCCAAAATCTCGATAACAAAATACAGAAAATACAAGAAACAGTTAATAAGGACTCAGAAGAACTAAAGAGCAAACAAACAGTAATGGACAACAAAATAACTGAAATTAAAAATACTCTAGATGGTATAAACAGCAGAATAACTGAGGCAGAAGAACGAATAAGTGAGTTGGAAGATAGAATGGGGGAAATAAATGTCACGGAGCAGGGAAGAGAAAAAAGAATAAAAAGAAGGGAAGACAGTCTCAGAGACCTTGGTGATAACATTAAGCACACCAACATTCAAATCACAGGCACCCGAGAAGAAGAAGAAAAAAAGGGTCTGAGAAAATATTTGAAGAGGTTATAGTGGAAAACTTTCCCAACATTGGAAAGGAAATAATTAACCAAGTCCAAGAAGCACAGAGAGTCCCATACAGAATAAACCCAAGGAGAAATACACCAAGGCACATATTAATCAAACTAATGACAATTAAACACAAAGAAAAAATATTAAAAGCAGCAAGATAAAAGCAACAAACAACATATAAGGGAAAACCCATAAGGATAACAGCTGATCCTTCTGCAGAATTTTTGCAGCCTGAAGGGAATGGCAGGATATACAGAAAGTCCTGAAAGAGAAAAATCTACAGCCAAGAATAATCTACCAAGCAAGAATCTCATTCAGATTCAACAGAGAAATCAAAAGCTTTACAGACAAGCAGAAGTTAGTAGAACTCAGCACCACCAAACCAACCTTACAACAAGTGCTAAAGGAACTACTCTAGTCAGGAAACAAAAGAGAAGGAAAAGACCTACAAAAACAAACCCAAAACAATTCAGAAAATGGTAATAGGAACACACATGTCAATAATCACCTTAAATGTAAATGGATTAAATGCTCCAACCAAAAGACACAGACTGGTTGAATGGATACAAAAACAAGACCCTTATATATGCTGCCTACAAGAAACCCACTTCAGACCAAGGGAAACATATAGACTGAAAGTAAGGGGATGGAAAAAGATATTCCATGCAAATGGAAGCCAAAAGAAAGCTGGAGTAGCAATACTCATATTGGACACATTAGACTTTAAAGTAAAGACTATTACAAGAGACATGGAAGGACACTCCACAATGATCAAGGGATCCATCCAAGAAGAAGATATAACAATTGTAAATATCTTTCCACCCAACATAGGAGCACCTCAATACATAAGGCAAATGCTAACAGCTTTGAAAGGGGAAATCGACAGTAACAAAATAAGAGTAGGAGACTTGAACACCCCACTTACATCAATGGAAAGATCATGCAAACAGAAAATAAATAAGGACACACAAGCTTTAAATGACACATTAGACCATCTCGACTTAACTGATATTTATAGGACATTCCATCCAAAAACGACAAAACACAGTTTCTTCTCAAGTGCACCTGGAATATTTTGCAGGGTAGATCACATCTTGGGTCACAAATCAAGCCTTGGTAAATTCAAGAAAATTGACATTGTATCAAGCATCTTCGCTGCCCAAAGCACCACGAGACTAGCTATCAATTACAGGAAAAAAATTATAAAAAATATAAAGACATGGAGGCTAAACAATACATTATTAAACAACCAAGAAATCACTAAAGAAATCAAAGAGGAAATAAAAAATATATAGAAACAAATGACAATGAAAACACAACAATCCAAATCCTATGGGATGCAGCAAAAGTAGTTCTAAGAGGGAAGTTTATAGCAATACAGTCCTACCTCAAGAAACAAGAAAAATATTGACTAAACAACCTAACCTTACACCTAAAACAAGTAGAGAAAGAAGAACAAAGAAACCCAAAAGTGAGCAGAGGAAATGAAATCATAAAGATCAGAGCAGAAATAAATGAAAAAGAAAGGAAGGACACAACAGCAAAGATCAATGAAACTAAAAGCTGGTTCTCTGAGAAGATTAACAAAATTGATAAACCATTAGCCAGACTCATCAGGAAAAAAGGAGAGAAGACACAAATCAACAATTAGAAATGAAAAAGGAGAAATAACAACAGACACCACAGAAATACAAAAGTTCATGAGAGACTACTGCAAGCAACTATATGCCAATCAATTGGATAACCTGGAAGAAATGGATACATTCTTAGAAAAATACAATCTTCTAAGACTGAACCAGGAAGAAATAGAAACCATGAACAGACCAATCACAAGTACAGAAATTGAGGCAGTGATTAAAAATCTCCCAACACACAAAAGCCCAGGACCAGATGGGTTCACGGGCGAATTCTATCAAACATTTCGAGAAGAGCTAACACCTATCCTTCTCAAACTCTTCCAAAATATTGCAGAAGGAGGAACACTCCCAAACTCATTCTACGAGGCCACCATCACCCTGATACCAAAACCAGGCAAAGATGTCACAAAAAAAGAAAACTACAGACCAATATCACTGATGAATATAGATGCAAAAATCCTCAACAAGATACTAGCTCACAGACTCCAACAGCACATTAAAAAAATCATCCACCATGATCAAGTGGGGTTTATCCCTGGGATGCAAGGATTCTTCAATATACGCAAATCAAACAATGTCATACAGCATATCAAAAAATTGAAGGATAAAAACCATATGATCATCTCAATAGATGGAGAAAAAGCTTTTGACAAAATTCAACATCCATATATGATAAAAACTCTCCAGAAAATGGGCATAGAAGGAAATTACCTCAACATAATAAAAGCCACATATGACAAACCAACAGCCAACATCGTTCTAAATGGGGAAAAACTGAAAGCATTCCCTCTAAGACCAGGAACAAGACCAGGGTGCCCAGTCTCACCATTATTATTCAACATAGTTTTGGAAGTGTTAGCCACAGGAATCAGAGAAGAAAATGAAATAAAAGGAATCCAAATTGGAAAAGAAGTAAAATTGTCACTCTTCACAGATGACATGATATTATACATAGACAACCCGAAAGACTCTACCAGAAAACTGCTCGCACTAATTGATGAGTTTAGTAAAGTAGCAGGATACAAAATTAATGCACAGAAATATCTTGCATTCCTATACACTAACAATGAAAAAGCAGAAAGGGAAATTAAGGGAACTCTCCCATTTACCATTGCAACAAAAAGAATAAAATACCTAGGAAGAAACCTGCCTAAGGAGGCAAAAGACCTGCATGCAGAAAACTTTTTAAGACACTGAGGAAAGAAATCAAAGGTGATACAAAAAGATGGAGAGACATACCATGTTCTTGGATTGGAAGAATCAACTTTGTGAAAATGACTGTACTACCCAAAACAATTTACAGATTCAATGCAATCCCTATTCAATGTACCAACGGCATTTTTCACAGAACTAGATAAAGAGATCTTACGATTTGTATGGAAATGCAAAAGACCCCGAATAGCCAAAGCAATCTTGAGAAGGAAAGACAGAGTTGGTAGAATTAGGCTTCCTGTCTTCAAACTATACTATGAGGCCACAGTGATCAAGACAGTATGGTACTGGCACAAAAATAGAAAGGAAGATCAATGGAACAGAATAGAGAACTCAGAGGTAAACCCAAGCACATATGGGCACCTTATCTTTGACAAAGGAGGCAAGAATATACAATGGAAAAAAGACAGCCTCTTCAAGAAGTGGTGCTGGGAAAATGGGACAGCAACATGTAAAAGAATGAAAATTAGAACATATCCTAACACCATACACAAAAATAAACTCAACATGGATTAAAGACCTAAACGTAAGGCCAGACACTCTAAAACTCTTAGAGGAAAACATAGGCAGAACGCTCTATGACATACATCAAAGCAAGATCCTTTTTGACTTACCTCCTAGAATCATGGAAATAAAATAAAAAATAAACAAATGGGACCTAATGAAATTTAAAAGCTTTTGCACAACAAAAGAAACCATAAACAAGACAAGAAGACAACCCTCAGAATGGGAGAAAATATTTGCCAACAAAGCAACAGACAAAGGATTAATCTCCAAAATATACAAGCAGCTATGCAGCTTCATACCAAAAAGGAAATAACCCAATCCACAAATGGGTGGAAGACCTAAATAGACATTTCTCCAAAGACATACAGATGGCCAACAAACACATGAAAAGATGCTCAACATCACTAATCATTAGAGCAATGCAAGTCAAAGCCACAATGAGGTATCACCTCACACCAGTCAGAATGGCCATCATCAAAAAATCTAGAAACAATAAATGTTGGAGAGAGTGTGGAGAAAAGGGAACTCTCCTGCACTGTTGGTGGGGATGTAATTTGGTACAGCCACTATGGAAAACAGTTCGGAGGTTCCTTCAAAAACTAAAAATAGAACTACCATATGAGCTAGTAATCCGACTACTGGGCATATACCCAGAAAAAACATAATCCAAAAAGAAGCATATACCATAATGTTCACTGCAGCACTATTTACAATAGCCAGGACATGGAAACAACCTAAATGCCCATCAACAGATGAATGGATAAAGAAGAGGTGGCACATATATACAATGCAATATTATTCAGCTATAAAAAGGAATGAAATGGAGCTATATGTAATGAGTTGGGTAGACCTAGAGACTGTCATACAGAGTGAAGTAAGCCAGAAAGAGAAAAACAAATATCGTATGCTAACTCATATATACGGGATCCAAAAAAAAAAAAAAAAAAAACAAATGGTACTGATGAACCCAGTGACAGGACAAGAATAAGGATGCAGATGCAGAGAATGGACTGGAGAACATGAGGTTGAGGGCGCAGGGGGCGAAGGGGAAGCTGGGACGAAGTGAGAGAGTAGCATAGACACAGATATACTACCAACTGTAAAATAGATAGCTAGTGGGAAGTTGCTGTATAACAAAGGGAAATCAACTCAATGATGGGTGATGCCTTGGAGGGCCAGGATGGGGGGGGTGGGCTTTGCAGGAGGGAGGGGATATGGGGGTATATGTATAAATACAGCTGATTCACTTTGGTGTACTTCATAAACTGGTACAAGAGTGTAAAGCAATTATATTCCAATAAAGAGCTTAAAAAAAAAAAAGACTGAGAACATCCACTTAGCCAGAAATAGTCTCTACACTTGTCAGTATACATGCTCATTATTGTTTCTGTCCCATAATATACTTGGTGGACTTCCATCTATCACTGCAAAGTCATGACAGCCTAATTAATTCAAGATAGGTTCACTTTCACTCTTGATTGCCTGGTGGTTGAGGTCTGCTACCCAGATAATCCATGTTGGATTTTCACCATCATCTTCTTTAGTGACAGGGATGAGCTTCACCTTGAGTTGACTGACCTGCAAATACTGAGGCAGTCCAACAGGAGAGACACATTGCAGAACTCCAACAGGGTGATAAAGATATACAAACGTTTTCACATTGATTTTAGCAATCGTAGGTTTCGCCAAAGTTGAATTATTCTCTGTTTATCCTACTGAAATATGAAATAGCTACATGGTTCTATCAGATGAACTGAACTCATTCATTTTTGTTTTTACATTTTTTTGTCTCTCACAGAGGCAATCAGACTTAGCTGTTTCAGAATACAATTATGAACATACTTGTCTAATTTTTAGTCACACTCAAAATTTTACATTGTTTTTATAGACACTGAATTGAATAGTTTTAGCAATTTTATGTATAGTACATGTTTCTGTATGTGTTATACACATACATGCACATGTGTGTGTATAAATATAATTTTTCCCAGCCATAATTACAAGTTTTTCACAATCTTACCTGTGCAAGAAAACAAGTATTTCTAAGCCAGTGTTAAGGTACTCATATGGCAAAACAAAAATATGACCTTAGAAAAGAGATGTACAAGTACATCTATGTGTTTCTATTACAAAAGTACAAAATAAAATTATATATGCAACTTAAAAGAGAAAATTATTTCCTTCGACCTTTTTATCTTTCAGAGTATACATCTAATATGTACACCTGAGGGTAGTTTTCATCCAATCAATCAATTTTGACCTTCAGTTCAGACCTAAACGTTTCCATTCCTTTGATCTCACCTGAAAAATACCAAGAAAAAAGCAAATCCTCAGGGAAGAGGAAGACAATGTATCTGCAAAGAACTATCTCTTTGTAGGTATGCAAGGAGAAGTGTCCATGTAACAAATTGCTACTGTTCAATCCCATCAATTCAAAACAAGCATTTTGAAAACTTGCCAAGATGACTCAAATGACCCATATGGTTGGATACATGGAGGAAAAAAAAAGGGTAACTTCAAACACATTTGTGCTGCAGCCTGCTTCTATTGGCATGGGCTCAGTCCTTTCCTAACGTTTGGAAATAAGCTACTTCTTTTTTTTTTTAAATGCTTCTATGCTCACAGTTTTATCCCCTCTTCCCGAGCACTTCGGCAGAAGGAAGAAAGCAAGTAAGAATTTTGTAGGGAAATTCACAAAACACTCCAGTTGCTTAGGAAGTGATTTTACGTGACCCATTTTATCTTGACAAAAAATACACTTGTGAATCCTGAGATTGTTTTGCTTTCCTGAGGATCTTTAATTTGACAAAAACCAAAGTATGAACTCTTGGCTTGGCCAGTGTTGCCTTGCCCAGTTGGGTCGCTTAATAAATTAAGGCTCTGGAAAGTGACATTACACACTGGAGAGTTTGTAAAGGATTAATTGCTCTGAATCCCATAATGACAAGCAATTCAATATGTCACTGGGTGGGTAAAAGGTACGAAACTAGGGTAGCTATGTGACTACCCACTCTTCTCTGGAGATAGCACATTTCAGGTCAGAATAAAAGAAAATAATCAATGGACTGGGAAAAACTGGTCACGCCTCTCTGAGATGTCACAGACAAGGAAAGAGGGCTGTGTACACAAGTGTGGGTGAATATGTTTAAACAGAACAATAACGAGCCACTGCTGGTAAAGCTGAAGTTGACCAGGGGACATTCTGCATAGACCTAGTTGATAACTTCCTACCAATAAAAAATATACATCTTGCATCCATCCATGTTTGAAGTTGTTTGGAATGCTGCATCAAGCAATAAAACTTATGTTTTCTTAGGATACTTGCATTTTTCTCACACTGCATTGCCAACTAAGGAGCCAACCAGGAAAATTGTATTTTTCAGACAAAATTCAACCAAATTATTTAAGTTAATCTTACCTCACCATAACTGCGTTTCCAATGTTATGTGGGTAACAGGAAGAAGTCATGGTTCCTATCCCAGAATATCTTAGAGAATAAATAAAATATGACTAGACTGTAAGCGCCTTGAGAGCACAGACCAAGTCTTACTCATATCTTTGTCCTTAGTGCCTAAATAGAGGACTGAAGTAAAATACGTGCTTAATAAATGGATGTTGAATAAATGGGGGAAGAAGATGTAGGTATGACCTAATATGAAAAACAGACCATTGATATTTAGGTACTAGAATGTACAAGATAGGGAAAAGGGTAGGAAATATGAACTTATTTATTAAAGTTAAAGATGGTTGTATCAACACATGGCTCTAACTTTAGTTATAGGTATATTCCTAGAACTTACCAGACTGAGTTGCTAACTTCATCTGGAATCCCCATTGAACTCAAAAAATAGCCTCAGGCTATGATTTTCACTTTCTCACTAAAGCAATGTGAACTGATCAAATGTGCCTGCGAAAAAAAAATCATTTCCTTTCTTTCCTCTCATTTTCTTCTTTCCCTTCAATATAGGATCAAGAAGGAACACAGGGACAAGAAAAGAGAGATCACTGACCCTGACTCATTGGGAGAGCATGCCTGGAGTTCATTTGGTTCCCCCCAACCCCATAAAACCAACTCCGTATCCACTGTACTTCAGAAAAAGAACAGAATCTGGGAACTTGGGGACTTTGTTCTTCCCTGGCCTCTTCCTAACACCTTCCTAAACAACTGTCAACCTCACATCAAGACATAAGCTTAGCCAGTGCAGAGTGCCTGATCTCCCATGACAAGCTTCCAAAAGTCATTGGCTTGGCCAGCTTACCCACTTACCAGTAATCTATACAATCTTCTGGAATTACAGACTTTGAATTTAAAGGGTCCTGCAAGATACTGAAAAATTAGTACAAAATCAGGTGTAGGAGAAAATCATTCCTGGACACTTCTTATTCCTCTTTTCCATGACCTCAGCAGCTCCCTCAAGTGTTCTATGCAGAACAAAGATGCAGCTCTGTTGTTTCTAGGCAGGCTTAAAAGAATCTGGCACTAGACAAGTGCTTGGCTACCACTGTAAACAAATAGGCTTAATTGTTTCCTGTCATCATTGGGATCACCCAAAGCACTGATTTACTGCCTTCTCCTCCATAGCAATAAAATGGGTGAGGAAAAAGCCAAGGTCATGGGGTTGGTTGTCTACAGGCCAAAGTGCTTTTTCTTTTAACTCTTAGCTGCAAGCTAAGTTCTTCCCAGACCCTGACTATATGTCTCACATTTATGTGATGCCAAGTTGAAAGTGTCTTAGGCCCAGGGTGGCCCATTCTCACTATGACAGAAAGAGCGCATCTCTATAAACGAAGAATGGCGTACCTTTCCCTCCAAAGGAGTTACCGATGAAAGGAGACAGAGACTAACATTTACTGAGTACCTGCTTTGTACCAGGCTCTATCCTAAATGTTTTCAACTCTTAATTCCTTGCCCCAAACTGATATGTTACATCTTTTGTTATCTCTATTTTACAAGAAAATTGAGGGAGGTTTAAGAAGTTATAAACAAGTAAGTTCCATTCAAGAAGGTATTGAAGAACTCAGAAGAAAGATTTGAGTAAGAGTGGATCCTTATCATTTTTAACTGAAGGATTATGAATATTCAAGAGAAAACAGTAGGTATGCCTGGTGAGTAATACAAAAAGAGAAGACACCTCTCAACCTGTGTCTTTATGGTATAGATATCTGCAGAAACCTATTTGTAGGGGAAGTGGGAGGTTGAATTCAGACAAACTGGTTACTGTCATTCAAAAAAATATAATAGCACCTACTATGCACACCAAAAAAAATAGAGGTATGGTTCCTGCCCTGTAAAGAAGTAACAGTCTATTTCTTAATGATGGGGGAGGATGAATTAAAATGCAAATAACTGCAGGCGGCCAAATGAGTGGTAGCATTTATAACTGTGGACCAAGGCTGCTTGAATAAAGAGGTAGGATATAAACAGAAGCTTGAAGAATACAGAGAAAATATTGATTGTGAGTTATAATGCGGGATAGAGGAAACAAGCTCTGGAACTAGACTGAGCAAAGTTTAAATTTCAACCATTATTACTTCCTAGTTGCCTATCTTTGGGAAAATCACTTACTTTTCTTGCCATATGGATTAAATGACATACTATATTAGTTCTCAACAAATATAACTCCTCTTCTCCTTGTTAGGCAGCTGTTTATCTGCATAACAAGGAGAATTTATGCAAGTGTTTTTCTTTTCTCAACTGGCCTATGTGTATGAACACAGCCATTGTATATTAAGAAAGAAGTCATACATATACACTACATATATACTACCAAATGTAAAATAGATAGCTAGTGGCAAGCTGCTGCATAACACAGGGAGACCAACTCGATGATGGGTGATGACTTATAGGGCTGGGATAGAGAGGGTGGGAAGGAGTCATGTGAGGGAAGGGATATGGGGATATACGTATAAATAAATACAGCTGACTCACTTTGGTGTACAGCAAAAACTGGCACAACAGTGTAAAGCAATTATATTCCAATAAAGAGCTTTAAAAAGTCATAATCATAACAGCAAATCAACTACTATTACTAATTACTAAGCAATTACTATGTGCCAGGCAATGTGCTAAATACTATTTCCGTGAATCCTCATGGTAACTGTAGGAGGTAAGCAGTATTCTTATCCCCATTTTATATATACGGAAACTGGATCTCAGAATAGTAAAGTGATTTATCCAAGGTCACACAGCAGCTAAATGACTGAGTCAAGTGTGCAGCCAGGCAGGGCTTACTGCAAAGTCACTTACTCTTAAACCAATGTATATTCTGTTCTTCACAAAGGTTCCTACTGATCCGGCTTTGGGTCAGGTAACTAAAAGAGCAGGTTTGACAGAAATGTTCTAGCTGCTTCTCTAATGATTCAGGCATGGTTAATCCTCCTATTTTCAAATTACTTTTTAAAAGTGTGTCTGCCCTTCCCTCTATAAATTCTCTTCCTTTTCTAAGGCAGACGGTATGTGGATCTGCCTCACTACCTGGGCTGTAATGATAAGTAAAAGTCAAGCCTGTGTCCATTTGTACCCATTTCTACATAGCACTTTAGATAAATCTCTTTACTTTCATCTCAGAAAGTAGAGTGACATTACTTGCTTTATTTCAGCTGCTGGAAAGGATGAAAGCTCTCCCAGCAAAGATGTGCCTTTGAGCTAGTGAAAAGTGAATGATTGATATAGGGTATAAATCTTTGTTCTTCTAAGACAGATCTGTCTTTCAAATAGGGAGAGAGACAGAGATGGAGAGTGAGGAGAAGAAGAATGAGGAAAAAGGAAGGAAGGAGGAAGGGAGTGGGGAAGAAAGGAGAGAAAGAAGCTGTCCTTTGGGCAAGAAGGGGTGAGGTCTTTTTCAGAAGTGAAAGCTGTTTTATAAACACAATAGGACATGAAAGATGTCAATACAAGGAGACACTGAATATACCATACAAGCTTTTGTATTCCCTCCAAAATGGAGGAGTTCCAGAATTCTACTCCAAACAAAATTTTGTGTATTGTAAAACCAAACTCAATATTTTTAAGTACATTTTTATGGTTCATTAATGTGTATGGGGGGGTCTTTGAAACTGTGTATTCTGATAGTGGGTATAAATCTGTAATAGGGGATTTTTTGCCGGGAAAATGTTGAGAGGGCAATCCAACCAGGTATGCCCTCATGGCTCAAATTCTAAGTTGCAATGGGCTTTTAGGGATTTAAATATTCACTAAATACTCAAATGCTGCATCTTGTAGTTTACTCCAGCTGCTAAAATGGATATTTGTTTGAAAATAACTTGTGCACTCAGAGAAATACTTCATTTTTCTCAACTCCCTGATTCTCTCTGCTCTATCAGGAAGTTGGAAGCAAGTAGAATAGTCCACCAAAAACACATGTCAAGGATTGGAGGGAAGGGGGAATTTGAACTCTAAAAAGTGAGATGCTGGGGACTAAAACAGCTCAAAAAAGAGATCCTTCTTGTCAAATTTCCTGCCAATGTGAGCAGTAGGAAAAAGACAAGCACCAAGGGATGATGGAGAGTTGGGTCTTTTCAGGCTACTCAGTACTAGTTTGTCAGCACAGGAACCTCTACGGGGTACACCATTTATCAAACACATACACGCGAAGTATAAAAATATAAATTGATACTACACATATTGGGTTCATTCATTCATTCATTCATTGAGTGACTACTATGTGCCAGGCATTTCAGGTGGGATAAAGTTATTTCAATGTTTTATCAAACATGAGACTTTTCTTATGAATTTAACTTGTATCTCACCAGTTTAAAATCCTTCGATGCCTTAGCTCTATGTATTGCTTCATAATAAATTGTGTCAAAATTATGCCAAAATTTTCTAGCTTTAAACAACCACCATTATGTCATATCTCAGGATGCTGTGGGTCAGGAACTCAGGCAGGGCTAGGCTGGATGATTCCTCTGCCCCAAGTAAGTGGTGTCAACTAAGGTCATTCAGTGGTAGTCATCAGATGGATAGATTTTGTACAATGTGAAATAGCTTCATTAATAGATTTGGTTCCTTGGTATGACTATGTGGAAGGTTGAAATCACCTGGGACTATTCACTGAAGCACCTACATGTGGATTCTCCAGCATGGAACTCAAAGTAGTTGCAACTTAAGTATTGTGGCTCAAGGTCTCCAGAGAGAGTGTTCAAAGAGACAAGAAGTGGAAGCTGCCAGTTTTTCCTGGTCTAAGCTTGGAAACTGGCATACCATCATTTTTTCCCTACTTTTCTGGTTAAGACAGTCACAGAATTGGTTGAGATTCAAGAGAAGAAGGCATAGACTTGACCGCTCAGTGGGAGGAGCATCAAATAATTGGTGACTATCTTTAACTCATCAAAGGTTCTTCATGGCTTTTAGGTTAAATGGATGCGATAGAGTATACAGGTAAAGAGCAAGAGCTTTAGAATAAACTAGTTGTATTTGAATCCCAGATCTGTCACTTAATGTTCTTGGGTAGTTATGTAATCTCTCTGAGCTTCAATTTCTACATCTGCAAAATAGCTATAATAATATTGTATAGTATGGTTGTGAGGATTAAATCAGACAACACATAAAGTGAATATAAGAGTATATAACAGTAAAGTGTACACAACAGTAACTTACTAGTCATACTAAGCTTAAATAAATACTAGCTATCATTGATAAAATCCAAACTTCTTGGCTTGGCAGATAATACCATTCACTATCCGGCTTCTGCTTTCCTCTCAAGCCTCATATTCTGTTACACCCCAAAGGCAGCCTTAACCCCACCCAGCCACAGTCAACTACTAGTTGTTCTGTGAACACACTAAGCCCTTATGCCTTCATGCCATTGCACGTGGAGCCATGTCAGCCTAGAAGAATAATTTTCTCTTCTACTCCTTCTTTACCTGGGTAACTCCTACTGCTCTTTTAAAACCCAGCTTATAAATTACTACCTCCATGTAACTATCTCTGAACCTCAGGCCTACATTAGGTATTCCTCCTCTGTGTTCCCATACTACTGTGTGCATATCTTTTTTAAAGGATTTAACACCATATTATATGTGCCCATTTACTATGCCATACACTAGACTAGACTATGTATTTCCTGCAGGCAAAAACTTTGTCTTTTCCTTTGAATCTGGGGCTTTTAGCAAAGTACTTACCACTTAGTAGGAATTCAGTAAAATTTTTTTTGAAATACAGGAAGATGGTGAAAATTAGGATTGATTTGGGACTTCCCTGATGGACCAGTGGTTAAGACTTTGCCTTCCAATCCTGGGGGTGAAGGTTCAATCCCTGATCAGGGAGCTAAGATTCCACATGCCTCAGGGCCAAAAAACCAAAACATAAAACAGAAGCAATGTTGTAACAAATTCAACAAAGACTTTAAAAACGGTCCAAATCAAAAAAATGTTTTAAAGTTGATTTGTAAGATTCATAAATAAATAAACAGCCTTTCCCCATAACCCAGTATTTAGCAACACAACAGTTACAGAAAATGAAGTACACCTGAGAGGAGAATTAGACTTTACCGACTTTTGTTATAAGAATTCAAAAAGCCTTGAAAATACATTGAGTAGGTAACTGGATGTAGAATACTGACATAAAGCCAAGTGGGTAAAGGCACAACTGCTTTTCTCAGAAAAATCAGTCTAGTTCATTTTAATTACTTTCCTAAATGTAATAAAGAAGCGAATCTTCATTCTGGATTAATAACTTATCAAATTTCCATCAGATCTAATGGTTCCGTCATTAAACATTCTGCTGTTTTTCTAGAAAGCCAGCCTCAGTTCAGGAAGAGGAACAGATGAAAATGGAAAGCAATGTAGCTCTGGCAAAACATCATGTAAGCCAACGGGTATCTCTGTGCCTCTGCCTCACAATGAACATTTCCTGCTTCCCTGGAAACAAATACAGATTTTTACATCAATGTGTGCAAAATTCTTCATTTTTGTGTGCATTATTTCCTGGCAGGGATTTTTTTTTTTTTTTTTTTTTTTTTTTTTTTTTTTTTTACTTTTTAGTGTCAAAAGTACCCTGGTCAATTAAACGACCTCTCTCTCTGACACCCCACATCTAATTCACTGACAAATCCTCTCAGCTTTGTCTTGGAAATAACAAAATATGACTTCATACCACCTCCACCTCTACCATGCCAGCCAAGCCATCATGATCTCTCCCCTGGATTAGTATAGTAGTCTCCTAACAGCTCTCCCTGCCTCTGCCCTTGCCCTGTAACAGTCTACCTATCATTTTATTCCATCTTCAAACAATTTTGTTAGGCTAGAGATCATTTCCTTCCTTTACCAAAGAGAAGACATACACACAGAGGTGAGAATGAGTCCTAGGCTACCCATACATTACTATAGAGCCATACCTGAAAGGCAGATCTCCTGACAGCTAATTCTGTCTTCTTTCCCCTCCAACATCAAATTGGCTAGCAAAGCCATAGTGAAGTCATATTTCCCATTTTAAAAAATATTCTTTTTCATTTGGATAGTTCCACTAGGAAATCTGGAGTTTGATCAGGGAACACTCACATTAGTATTCAAATATCCCAAAGATACCTACCTAAATATTTCATCATGGGAGGCAATTTCATTCTTATAAATTGCCCCAATTAAGCTCTATACCTTGTGAAATACTTGAGATCATTGTTTTAGTATTGTTTTTGTTTGTTTGCATTTTTAGAAACAAAACCCTATTATCTTTCTAATCAAATCTTATACAGGACTCCATTATATTAGACATATAAAAAGAGAGCATATTTTTTAAAAGAATGAAGGAGGTATTGTCTAGAGTTTCATGCCATTGGTTATTTATTCAGCCCTCTGAGTTAGTCCCTGAGGCATCTACCTATACTCAGACTCCATGGGAATCCAGGTTGAGATCACCTCCTATAGAAAGAAGACTTGCGCTATTCAGCGTGGCCCACAAAATCAGAAGCATACGCATTACCTGGGTGCTTGTTAGAAATGCAAAATCTCAGGATCCATCCCAGAATGAGTCAAAATCTGCATTTTAAGAAGATTTTCTCTGGTGATTTGAAGTGCATTCAAGTTGGAGAAGAGCTGCTATCTAGACTGTATTTGCAAAAGCCTTCTAGTTAAGATTTAAATGTGGTTGTACAAATTTAAGATCAAACTCAAGAAACTGAGCATAGTAAAAATATATATCCAGACACCTAACCAGATGCTATATTCCTTCTGTATGTTTTGCTATATGGTAAACATATCCTATGTCTGGATTCATTCTTACCCACAGGTAGGATAGGCAGTCACCTCTGTGGGATGAGTTATTAGGTACTGGAAAGACCTCCCAACCTCAAGCTTCTCTCCTGCTAGCTCTATCACAATGACTAGAAAGCCAACTTGACACACTCCCATGAGTGAAAGACAGTGTAAACGTAGTTTTTAGAAAGTTTATTACATTAGTGATTATAAGTCATCAACAACCTTAGCTGAAATACTTTCAGGAAGAAGCAGGTTCTAGAGCAATGAGTCGCAGAGGCAGATCTCAAAAGGGACACAGTGCGACCAAGTGAAATACTGCTGGATATTCAGGAAGGGACTAGGAAGAGTAAAACACGGGAAAGGGGAACACAGTGCTCAACGCACACCGGATCAAATTAATCATGTTACCTACAACAGGCGCTGCCTGTGTCTTATACTCCTACTTTAGACAGTTCATTGCAACTTACAAAATGAGGAAAGAAGCAAATCAATCCATGCCTAGTGATAGTAAGGCTGGAAAAATCAGTGCCCTTCATTCCTACACAGAGAAAAGAATGTTTTTGCTTCCACTAGTCATTTTCTGTGACTCCATCATCGTTATTAAATGTCTCTTTTTCATTTTCCAAGGAAATGGTAATGCATTTCACCAATGAGACTATTCCAACATGGCACTACAAGGAAGCTTGATAAAGCAATGTGGTGCCAAGGCCCATAAGCACTTTTTCCATTATTCCTGTGAGAGATGCAATGCTAACTGGACTCAAAGCCTTTAGGGCTCTGTTTTCAGAGGGAAATGTTAAACTGAAGATATATCCAAAGACTTCAAGCCAAAATAGGCTTCCACCTGAAAGGTTCAGGAAATGGAAGCAACTGAAATGTATTGACTTCAATAGTCCAGATAATTAACTCAGTTCATCACCTTTGTTTTGCTAGTGTAGACTAATCCACTAGCCGTAAAAAGACAAATTATCCCAATTAAGTCTATAATCTTTCAATAAACTTTTGTAGTATTTGTATCAAAATGCCTCATGGCACACAGTCCAGGATGATTTAAGTGGACATATTCTTGACATCAGTGTCTAAATATTCCAGAAATGCCTACGTAAATGTTTTACGGGCAGAGGAAATTTTATTCTTATAGATTGGTCCAATTGAATGACCTTCATCCTAAGAAATACTTGAGATGGTGGCTCTTGTAATTCAAGACAGACTTGGAAAGGAGGCAAATGCTTCTTAGCCTAATAATGGCAGACCCTTTTTTCTTTTTTCTTTTTTTTAAGAGCCAGGGAAAAGCTGTGCTAAGAAAAATATAATTTTAGGTATGATAGATTAAATTGTCTCTAATGCTTAATTCCCAGGGCATCTAGTGAGGAAATAAGCCCCAGTTCTCCCTATTAAGAAGATTGAACTGGAGTCTGAGAGATATGACTAGACTAGAGGCAGTGCTTTGCACCCTCTGAAGCAGAAGAGAAACTCATTGATCATTTGGCCAAAATGTGAAAGTTTCAGGTTTGCAATATACAATAAGGAGCTACAGGATAAAATTCTGTCCTCCAGTGAAGAAGGCAGGGTTTTCTGAGGGAGAGGGGCAGGACACAAATCTAAGGGATGAGAAAGAAGGGACTGTGTGGTATGGAAAGGAAGGTGACTAGAGAGATCCTCCTCTTCGAAGATCCAAACCTGGATAGAACTACCCTTGTTTGGCACAAGGAACTCTTATTAAGCAACTCTGACTGTATTGTTTGTAACTCAACACATTTGGTCTGAGGGAGACTGGTAGAGCAAGAAGTACTCAGGGAAGGATGTAACCATTGAGAAATAATCTGTCAAGGGCTCTTCAATGAGGGCTCAGGTAGCATCAAATTCCATGTAGATTATTGAGCATGCTACCAATGGTAATTCACATCTATGGATAGGTCACTAGCCAGCAGTGGCAAAGGAGCCCCCTACACTGCCCCACAGGCATGAAAGAATAAGACTGAACTTCTCATTAGCAAAAAACTACACCCTTCCAAAATAGAAAAAGAAAGGTTCTGCTTCTTCTGGATATTCTGCATGTAATACAAAAATCACCAAGTTTTATATACACAGGAAGTTAAGAGGAAGCTTCCTGTCACAGTAGTGACTTAGATGTCAGATCTCTACTGTAGTTACTAATTACCGATCTGACCTTGGGAAAATCACTTCACCTGGGCTTCAATAACCTCATCTTTAAGTCCCATAGGTAATAAAAGTTATTGAGACCTTATTATGTGAAAGCATTGTTTGTTCTAATTGTTTTCAAGCATTAATTCTTATTTTGGCAACAATTCTATGACCATGCACCGTTTATGATCTGTTCTGCAGACATGAGAGGATAAGTGATTTACCCAAAATGTCACTCAGCCAAGAAGTATTGGAGTTGAGATTTAAAGACAGACGTCTATAATGCCAAAGGATATTGGTGTTGCACACCAAGATGATGCATACAGCTTCATCTTGGTCTAAGAATGATGCTGCCATAGTTCTTTTCCCTACTCTTCCTCTAGACCTTCCCTTCCACTAAACTTACTCTTCAGACCCATCATTATGTATGGTCTGATACCAACTCATCTTCCTAACCATCATATCAAGGCTTCTTTTTCCAAAGCCAAACATGTTACAAATGACAGAGCCAGGCCTCAAACCACATTATGGCTCCTAGGCCTGTACTATTTAGTCTGTTGACTTTTTCTGAGCAAGCAAAACCTCAGAGTTTCCTTTTGATCAAGCCATGACGTAACTTATGTAATCACAGAAAGAATAATAGGCAGCACTTACAGAGATCTTATTGTAAGTCTGGCACTATTCTAACTGCTTTATAAGTATCAATTTACTTAATCTTCATGAAAATCTTATAAGGTAGGTACTATTATACCAGTTTTGTTGTAAGTACTGTTATACCATTTTTACTGATGTGCAAACAAAGCTATACATAGGTTAAATAAACTCGCACACCTTATACTTAAGATTTGAACTAAGGCATTCTAGTTCCACAGTTCTCTGACCCTAACCACTAAACTAAACTGCCTCACAAGCCAAAGAGCAAATTTCTGTATCTTCACACACATAGCTACTTTCCATAGCTCAGCATCATGGGAATATACAGATTCACCCAGGAGAAATACCCTACATAACAATCAGCAAACCCAGAGGGTTCAAGTTCTGTACTGGACAATAGGAGAAACAACTACAAGCAATGACTCCTCTACATAAAGCAAAGAAAGGCTCACCCTAACCCTGTGACTCCACAATGGATCTTGACATCTCTTTCCCAAGGGACCTCTTCCGACTATCAGATGCTCACAAGCTGTGCCACAGAATCACAGAATCGGCTGTGACTGTGCCCTGGGAACAGTTCCAACCCTTAGAGCTCACACTGACAAGCACAGACCAACCTTCCACCAGGGGAGTCAGCGCTCTCATGAATCTGCATGCCCTAGGGTGATGTCTTCAACGCTACACAAGGCGGCTGGATTTGGGATGAAAGAGGATGAAGGAGAGGGATCAAATGAGAGAGAGAGGTCAGGATTAAATATAAGAATCGTTGCAGCAGCCCGACAAAGCTCATACCTCTACACACCACACACATGTACGCACACACACACATACACACACGATGACAATTTAGAAGGGGATGGACTTTTAAGAACCAACTGAACTATGCTAACTATTACTCCAATTTCCTGTTCACTTTAAATCAGTCTATCTCCAAACCTCCTATATTATATATGTGCTTTTAGTAGTGGGACACTGCCCTGTACTGGACCTGACACAGTATTCCTGAGAGATCTCAAGATCTCCAGGCAATTCACAACTTATTGAATCACATTTCTACCAGATATCATCTGCGTGACCTTGGACAAGTCACTTAACCTCCATACATTTCATTTTATTCATCTGAAGAAAAGGGGGATTGATGCCAAGGACTCAGTGAGAACATATGTACCAAATGGTTAAATCAGTGCTTGGCACATCGTGGGTTCTCAATAAATATTTATTGAATAAATAAGCAGATGAATGAACAAATCAGTTCTAAAAGGTTGTTTTAATCACAGAAAAAAATGACTTGATCCTCTTTGTTTTCCTGTGTACCTACAAAAAAATACTTTGATCATATATCCTAACAGGGAATTCCATACAAAATCAAATCTTCCACTAACAGAGAACTGAGCCTGCTTACCCAAGATCCACACTAATACAGCTTTAGCAGTCTACAGTGTTTTTTCAAAAGAATAGCCTTCATACCCTGATTCATCGACTCCAGTTGCTAGGCCTGTGATGGACATATTGCTGGAAAATATACCCAGAACCTTGTAGCCTCTGATAATCTAATCCATACCCCTTACTTTACCTGATTCTATTACGAAAATGGTGTTGCAAATGCCATATCCTGAAATAAGAGTTTGATTAGGTTATTCAGAAAGCACCTATAAGTCATCCAATGATTTCCACCTTCACTTTGAGACAAGACGTGGTGGTTTTGGTTTCATTTTATAGGAAGGGGTAGAAGCCATGAGAGGTGAGAAGAGATGAAGATTACAGTAAAAATACATTTAACATATCCCAGGGAATTGCAAACTGTGACCCATGGGCCAAATTTGGCCTGCAATCTATGTGTGGTCTATATAAACTAAGAATGTTTCTTATATTATCAAGTGGTTGAAAAAATAAATAACAGATACTTCATGACATGCAAAAATTACATGCACTATCTATCACTGCTTTCATGCTGTAATGGGAGAATTGAGTAGTAGCAGAGGCCATAATGGCTCACAAAGTCTAATACTTAGTATCTGGCCATTTACAGAAAAAGCTTGCTGACCCCTTATCTATTCTCTTGAGAGGACTTTTTCAGAAGTAATTGTTTCAAGGTCCATTACTGACAGGAGTCTGTAAATTTGTCTTTGGTAGACCAGAAGCCTTCTATCAAAAGAGATGTTGTGCCTGCTATTTCTAGTTAAAGAACAAGATCAAGCATGATAAATAATGTACCACGTTCCTCTTTCCCAATATGAAGTAGGCAGTGGGCAACATTCCACACTCTTTTTCACTTACTTCTAATTGCAGCAGAGCCTGCATCATTTCACATTTGACTCACAGACAAATATTACCAGTCTCAGAGAAGATCACTACCCCAGAACACCCTTGAAGAACTCATGATCCATAGTGTTGTAAAACATCCCAGCTTTTTGCCTACCTACTTTCTATCTGGCCTCAACATCACTTACTAAAGCTCCAATCCACAGCAAAGCATTGCTCCCTAAAAAGGTAAAAATAAGCAAAGGTTTGTAAGCACCAGAGTTTGCCACAGTGGGTAACTATAGAGAATTTGAAACTTTCTCCCTCTTTGAAGTAATTTTGTACCAAAACTTGCCTGCAAGGCACAATTCTATATAAAGGATCTTATTTTCTTCATTGATTTGCATTGTAAAATTAATTATGTGCTTCTTTAGAAGACAATATGTTTCTAGACATAATCAAATTACTCTTTCAAAAAAGCAACACATTTTTGATGACAATATTAAAGGTAAAAATAATTCTAATGAACTATTAATAATAAATTTTACACAAAATGCCTAATACAAATAAATACACAACAAACAGGTTGTTTATGGTTTTATATCAATGGCTTAAAGTAAAAACCACAATGATTAAACAAGAAGAATATGTAGACTGAAAATTTCCTCAGCTTCGAGAATACTTTCCTAACAACATTTACAGCAAAATACATAGTACTTCCCTTTTACTGAGCAGCAACTTGGTAGAATTTCCACAATTTAGGAAGGATGAAGGTAATGTGAGTTAAAGAAAAGACAAAACACTAAATCCTCTACAGAAGTAACGGTTCCAATAATGGCCTCAAGGAAGCAATGGTGATAAATGAAATAATTGTATAGTTACTTCTGAAACACAGGGAAGAAAGCCTTCAGATTGATTTTAGTTCCTTTACGTAGAAAATTTGGAAAACCATAAATTTTGGCATGATGGCATTCTAAATCAAATTGTATCCATTTATTATTTCTAGGAAATTATGTCTGAAAAGCACTTGACTGGGAAGCAGTTTAGAAGAGGGTTAAGAGTTTGAAGCCAGACTACGTGGTAGTGTATCCTAGCTCCTCCACTTGCTATCTACGTGACCTTGGTCAACTTGTGAAACCTATTTGAGCTTAAGTCTCCTCATCTGTAAAATGCTGATTACAATAATTACCACCACCTTACAGGGCATCACAGCGATTAAATGCAAGACATATAACAGCACTGAACACATCACAGGCATTCTATAAATGGTAACTCCTCCTCATCCTCTTCCTCCTACGTCTACTACAATCCATCATCATCAACAACATCAATTTAAGTTCCTGCAATACTTATGTCTTAGCATGGATTGCTGTGGGTGCTTTACCTAATAGAGCTTTTTAATGAGTATACCCCAGCTTGGATTTGCTATAAAACACACGATGTCCCAGAACACAACGAAAATCCAAGGGATTTGTTACTTAGAGACAACATTTCTTATTCATACAAGTAGTTTTGGAAATCATTGGAGTTGTATACTTCTGAATTCAAAGAGCACCCTGTCTGAAAGTCCAAATCCATAGCTCTCAAGAGGGCTTCTGAACCTATCGCACAGAAGACTACTATAACAGGTGGGTAGCCAGTGAAGTTTCAGGAGCTCTCATATGTGTCCTCTAAGGCATGGTGACCAGTTGGCATAGCATCCTATTGTCATTAAACATCCTGCAATGACTGATTCTTTTCATTATATATATTAATCCCGTTAGAAAGTTTCATTTTCCCACAAATGAGATATAATCTTGCATGTAACTGTTTAAAATGTACTCACTTGCTGATTTTCTTCAAAGAGATTTATACTTAATTCATTCTTCTATCACATAGCGTATACTATACTAAGTATTGAAGGTATGGCAGTGAAGAAACAATATATAACTTGCAATTATGCTAATGTTTCATTTTTATTTATTCATTCAGGAAGTATTTATTCACTCCTTCCAGGTATGCATTGGAGATATAAATGCCCCAAATAAACAACATGTAAAAGCCAAATGAATCATTACCCATATCATCTGGGGTATTACAAGTTACTTATTAATATTTTTTTTCTAAATGGTAAAATGAATGCCTTTGAGATCTTAACTTATTCTTGTGATTACTATGTAGTAACAACATGATACATTAGCAATGGAACTGGATTTAGAACAATGACCTCCTAATGCCAAATTCCAAGCACATCTGATGCAGACTAAATCCAGACTAAATCCAAATTCAAAATTCAGAATCTCATTCTTAATATCTGACAGTGACATTCTATCAAATCCATTTTTAATCTGGAATCAACTTAGATGTTCTATTTATAGCACAAAATTAATTTACTCTATTACATAAATTGTTGTTTTTAAAATTTAGCTTAGACCATGAAGGGATTTTTTCTCTGTTCTATTAATGAGGCACATTTTAGATCACATACTCTTTGCAAATGAATAATTATGTTATTGTAGCATGTATTCCTTTGTTTCTCAACAGTTATACTGTTTTGACACTCAGGAAGTCATAAATTCAAGTAATTGTATGAGATGATAAATACTTAAAACTTGAAATTGAGAGGAATAAACAGTTGAACAGTGTAAAAGGGGTATGCATTTCTATCCAGTATTGTAAATCAAAAATTATACAGCCAACAGTTTTTTAAACTAAATTTAATACTATGTTTTAAATGGTCTCTCTGTGTTTACATCTCTTTTATGTCCCAATCTATTATATAAGCCATTGCAAGATTATTCCCTAAAATGGAACTTCTATCTCCTCACCTCAAAGAAACTCTGGTGGCTTTCCAGTGCTTAAACAACTAAATACAAAATCCTGAAAGGAGAGGAGATCAAGATGGAAGAGTACGAGGATGCTGAGCTCACTTTCCCACAATGAACAAAGAAAAATATAGCATTTCTCACTGAAAATAAAGTGGAGATTGGAAAAAGACTGTTACACAAACAAGGCTGTAAATAAAGACCCAAACAGAGTCAGGTATGAAGAGAAGAAAAGTGATCAGGTTGAGACCTGCACCCCTAGAAGGAGACACAAAGAGGAAGGGAATTACATGAGCTCAGAGACCCACCCACCAGGAGGAGTGAGCAGTTTGAGCCACATATTGTGCACCCTAGCCCTGGGATCTGACAACAGGCAGATGAATCCCTTAGGCTGGTTTGAAGACAAGTGGGCCTAGCAGGGCACTATAAGAAACCTAGACTCCACTTGTGAAGAGTGTGCACACACTTGCTTGCACCCAAAAGAAGGTAGAGGAAGTAGATTGAAACAGCCTGGAACTCTGACTTGTTTACTACAACCACTGCAGCCCCTGCCCCAACATGCAAAACTGCTCTATCACCTCTGCCTCTGGTGCACCTCCATACCAGGGTGAATGCTACTGTTGATGAGGGAAGTATGCAGTTGCGGGGATGGAACTGGCTCAGATATGGCACTAGATCTGAAAGTAGCAAGGGACAACCATTGTTGGCTCTTGTTGAGGTAGCATATAGGGAGAAGTCTGGAATTCTGACTGGTACACAAGGACATCCCATCACATGCCCTATCCTATAATGAGCACCCACTCTGGCACCTCTTTCTCAGCATGGGGCAAAGGCACCACTGCTTGGGAGGTGGGGGTAGAGCACACACTTGGATGGAATGGAACCAGTTTGTACCTGACCTTCAAGGGTTCTGCTCCAGCACCACTGACCCACCCCAATCCCTAATAGGGCAATGTCAGCCACTGAGCAGAGGAAAAGTCTGAGCTCACACTTTCTCTGGCCCTAGTTTCTCCATTTCCAGCCCCATTTCCCATTAAGGTGATAGCTGCTAGCACACTCCAGGGAAGACATGATCGATGCTCACTTCACATCCACCTCAGACACGAAAGCACTTGGGCCCAGGCAGACTGCATAGGGATACTCCCACACAAGGATACCCTTTCAAGATTGAGACAGGTAACTGTTTCATCTAATTTCATAGAGATATAGAAAGTTAAACAAAATGAGAAGACAGAGGAATTTGTTTCAAAGAAAACAAGAAAAAAATGGGAAAAATAACTGATGAAACAGATAAATAATTGACCAAATAAAGTGTTCAAAGCATTAGTTAAAGGATGGCTAACAGAACTTGGGGAAAAAAACAGATGAACACACTGAGAATTTTAATGAGGACTTAAAAAATATTTTTTTAAAAAAGCAGTAAGAAATGAAGAATACAATAACTGAAATGAAAAACACACAAGAAAGAACTAACAGAAGATTAGGTGATACAAAAGAATGCATAAGTGACCTGGAAGATAAAATAATGGAAACCACCCAATCAAAACGGCAAAAATGAATTAATGAATAAATGCATGAATGAATAAATGAATAAGTGAGGATAGTTTAAGTTACCTCTGAAACAACATCAACTGCACTAGCATTCACATCATAAGGGTACTGGAAGAAGAGGAGAAACATAAAAGGGTATAAAAAAAGTGTTTGAAGAAATTATGCCTGAACACTTCCTGAAGAAACATATATCCAGGTACAGAAAGCACAGAGAGTTCCAAACAAGATGAACCAAAAGAGACCAATATGAAGACATATCATAATTAAAGTGGCAAAAATTAAAAATAGATAATTCCAAGGGCAGCAAGAGAAAAACAAAGAGTCACACATGGGGGAACACGCATCAGACTATCAGCTGATTTTTCAAAAAGTTTGAAGGGCAAAAGTGAGAGGCATGGTATTTTTAAAGTTCTGAAAGGGAAAAATTTGCAACCTAGGATACTCTACTAAGAAAGATTATCATTCAGAATTGAAGAACAGTTGAAGAACTTCTAGCACAAGTAAAAAGCAGAAGACTTAATCAGTACTAAACCAACACTACAAGTAATGTTAAAGTGTCTTCTAGTGAAAAAGAAAAGGCTAAACAAAAAGTAAGAATGTATAGGAAAGGAGAAATCCCACAAATAAAGCGAAACGTGTAGTAAAGGCTGTGGATCAACCACTTGAATAAGCTACTATGAAGAGTAAAAGACAAAAATTGTACAATCAACTATAACTACAATGAAAAGTGAAGGGATAAATATGAAGATGTAAAATGTGACATGAAAAACAAATCATGGGGAATGGGAGTAAAAAAATGTAGATCACTTAGAATGTATCTGGGTTTCAATGACTACCAGTGTGTAAAATAAGAAGATACAGTTATAGTTCAACATATATGAATTCCATGGTAACCACAAATCAGCACATACAACAGATACACAAAAACTAGACAGAAAGGAACACAATATATCACTAAAGGGAAATATCAAACCAAAACGGAAGAAACCAAAAGAAGAAGAGAAGAGCAAAGAAATACAAAAACAACCAGAAAATAAGTAACAAAATGGCAACAAGCATATACTTATCAGTAATCACCTTAAATGCTGATGCTCCAATCAGAAGACAAAAATAATATGGTTTATTGGGTAGAAGAACAAAACCAACCTATATGCTGCTAACAAGAGATTCACTTCAGAACTAAAGACACATACAGACTGAAAGTCAAAGGATGTAAAAACATATTTTATGCAAATGTAAATGACAAGAAAGTGGAGTAGCAATACTCATATCAGACAAAATGGACTTTGAAACAAAGTCTATAACAAAATAAAAAGACATATAATGACAAAGGGGTCAATACAAGAAGGTGGTAATAACATTCATTAATCTGTATGCAACTAATATAGGAACAAATAAACAAAGCAAATATTAACATACATAAAGAGAGCAATCAACAATAATACAGTAATAGTAGGAGACTTTAACACCCCTTTGATATCTATGGACAGATAATGCAGACAGAAAACCAATAAGGAAAGAGTAGACTGAAATGACACACTAGGCCAGCTGGTCTTAACCGATATCTATAGGAACTTCATCTAGAAACAGCAAAATATACATTTTTGTCAAGTGAACATATAATATACTCCATTAGATCACATAATAGGCCACAACACAAATCTCAATAAATGTAAGAGGACAGAAATTATATCAAGCATTTTCTGTGGCCACAACGAGATGAAACTAGGAATAAAGTATAAGAAGGACAGTGAGAAAAGCATAAATATGTGAAGCATAAAAAACATGCTACTAAAAAAACCAATGAGTCAATGAAAAAAATCAAAGAGGAAATCTGAAAATACCTTGAGACAAAGGAAAATAAAAATACAACTTTTCAAAATCTGTGGGATGAAGCAAAAGTAGTTCTGAGAGCAAAGTCTAGAGCAATAAAAGTCTAGCTCAAGAAACAAGCAAAATCTCACATAAACAACTTACCATCTATAGTAATTAGAAAAAGAACAATACACAAAACCCAAAGTCAGCAGAAGGAAAGAAATAAAGATCAGAGTAAGTAAACTAAAAATAGAGATTTAAAAATAGGATCAATGAAACCAAGCACTGTTTTTTTGAAAAAAATAAAGAAAATTGGTAAGCCATTAGCCATTCTTATCAAAAATAAATGAGAGGATCCAAATAAAATAAGAACTGAAAGGTGAGAAATTACAAGAAATATCACAAAGATTAAAAAAAACAAGAATATACTATGAACATTTATATGCCAATAAAAAGTGACAACATAGAAGAAATGAATAAACCTCTAGAAACAATCTTCTGTGAATGAATAAGTAAGAAATAGACAATCTGAATAGACCAACCACTAATAGTAAAATTGAATTTGTAACTAATATCCTCCCAGCAAACAAAAGTCCAGGACTGGACAGCTTCACACAAGAAAATATAAACATAAAAAGAAGAGCTAATATATATCCTTCTCAAACTATTCCAAAAAATGAAGAGGATGGAACACTCCCATATTCATTCTATGAGGCCACCATTACCCTGATACCAAAACCATACAAAGAACTACAGATAAAGAAAATTGCAAGCCAACATCTTTGATGAATATAAATGCAAAACTCTTGAACAAAATACAAGCAAACCAAATCCCACAATATATAAAAAGGATCATGCACCATGATCAAGTGGGATTTATTCCAGGGTCACAAGAATGATTCAATATTCACAAATCGATCAATGTGATACATCACATTAAAAAAACAAAGGATAAAAGTCACATGATCATCTCAACAAATGCAGAAAAAGCGTTTAACAAAATTTAACATCCATTCATGATAAAAACTCTCATCAAAGTTGGTGTACAAAAAACCTATCTCAACATAATAAGGCCATTTCTAATAAACCCAGAGCTAACATCATACTCTATGGTGAAAAGCTGAAAACTTTTCCTCTAAATCAGGAACAAAACAAGGATGCCCATTCTCAACACTTCTATTTAACATAGTTTTGGAAGTCCTGACCACAGCGATCAGACAAGAAAAAGAAGTAAAAGGCATCCAAACTTGGAACAGGTAAAACTGTAACTGTTTGCAGATGATATGATACTATATATACAAAACCCTAAGGTCACCAACAAAAAAATACTAGAATGTATCCAGGAAAATTGCAGGATACAAGATTAATACTCAGAAATATGTTGCCTTCCATACACTAATAATGAACTATTAGAAAGCAAGATAACAGTCCCATTTAAATTAGCATCCAAAAAACAAAACAAAACAAAACCTAGGGACAAACCTCACCAAGGAAGTAAAAGACCTACATTTTGAAAACTGTAAAATATTGATGAATGAAATTGAAGCTGATAGAAAGAAATGGGAAGAGTTTCTATGTTCATGGATTGGGAAAATTAATATTGTTAAAGTGACCATAATACCAAAAGCAATCTACAGATTTCATGTAATCGCTATCAAGATACCCAGGACGTTTTTCACAGAACTAGAACAAACAAAATTAAAATTTATATGGAACCATTAAAGATGTCAAACAGCCAAATAATTCTTGAGAAAAAAAGAACAAAGCTAGAGATGTCATGCTCCCTGTCTTCAGATTATAGTACAAAGCTACAGTAATCAAAATAGTATGGTACAGGCACAAAAAAAGACACAGAGGTCAGTGGCATAGAATAAAGAGCTCATAAATAAACACACTCACTTATGGTCAATTAATCTACACAAAAGAGGCAAGAATCTACAATGTAGAAAAGTTAGTCTATTTAATAAGTGGTGCCAAGAAAACTGGACAACTAAATGTAAAAAAAAAAAATGAAATTAGAACACATTCTAACACCATATACAAAACTAAGGACAAAATGGATTTAAGATCTAAATGTAATAACAGAAGCCATTAAAGTACTAGAAGGAAACATAGGAAAAACATTCTTGGACATAAATTGAAGCCATATTTTTTTTTGTATCAGTATCTAAGACAAAGGAGACAAAAGCAAAAATAAACAAATGGGACCTAATGCAACTGAAAATCGTTTGCATAGTAAAGAAAACCATCAACAAAATGAAAAGGCAGCCTAAGGAATGGGAGAAAATTGCAAATGATATGACCAATAAAGGGTTAATATCCAAAATATACAAACAGCTCATACAACTCAATATAACACAATTAAAAAATGGGCAGAAAACATGAAGAGATATTTTTCCAAAGGAGGTATACAGTTGAACTACATGCATATGGGAAGATGCTCACTATCGCTAATCATCAGAGAAATGCAAATCAAAACCTCAATCTCACCTTGAATCTGTCAGAATAGCTATCATGAAATATCTATGAATAACAAATGCTGGCAAGTATGTGAATAAAAAGGAAACCTGGGACACTGATAGTGAGAATGTAAATTGTTCCACTACGTAAAACAGTACAGAGTGTCCTGAAAAAGAATTATAATTGCATTTTCACCTTTTCAGGATATATGCCCAGATGTGGTATTGCTGGATCATATAGTAACTCTATTTTTAGTTTTTTTATAAGGAACCTCCATACTGTTCTCCATGGTGGCTGCACCAATTCACATTCCCACTAACAATGTAGGAGGAGTTCCCTTTTCTCCACACCCTCTCCAGCATTTATAATTTGTAGACTCTTTAATGATGGCCATTCTGACCTGTGTGAGGTGGTACCCCATTGTAGTTTTGATTTGAATTTCTCTAATAATTAGCAATGTCGCATATCTTTTCATGCACTTTTTAGCCATTTGTATGTGTTCTTTGAAGGACTATTTAGGTCTTCTGTCCTTTTTTTGATTTTTTTTATATTGAATTGTATAAGCTGTTTGTACATTACAGAAATTAAGCCCTTGTAGGTCTCATCATTTATAAATATTTTCTCCCATTCCATTGGTTCTCTTTTTGTTTTGTCAATGATTACCTTTGCTGTGTAAAAGCTTCTAAGTTTAAGTAAGACCCATTTGATTACTTTTGCTTTTGTTTCTATTATTCTAGAACACGGATCCAAAAAATTATTGCTACAATTTATGTCTGACTGTTCTGCCTATGTTTTCCTCTAGGAGTCTTATAGTATCTGGTTTTACATTTAGGTCTTAATCCATCTTGAGTTTATTTTTGTACATGGTGTTAGAAAAGGTTCTAATTTAATTTTTTACACTTAGCTGTCCAACTTTCCCAACACCACTAATTGAAGAGACTGTCTTTTCTCCATTGTATATTCTTGCCTCCTTTGTCTTAGATTAATTGACCATAAGTGTGTGGGTTTATTTTTGGTCTTTCTGTCCTGTTCCATTGATCTGTGTGGCTGTTTTTGTGCCAGTACTACACTGTTTTCATTATTGTAGTTTTCTACTATAGTCCTAAGTCAGGGTGCATGACTCCTCCAGCTCCATTATTCTTTCTCAGAATTGTTTTGGCTACTCAGGGTCTCTTGTGTTTCCATCCAAATTTTAAAATTTTTTGTTCTAGGTCTGTGAAAAATGCCATTGGTAACTTGACAGAAATTGCACTGAATCTGTAGATTACCTTGGGTAGTATGGTTATTTTAATAATAGTGATTCTTCTAATCTACGAACACAGTATATCTTTCCATTTGTTTGTGTGGTCTTCAGTTTCTTTCATCAGCATCTTATATTTTTTGGAGTACAAGACTTTTGCCTTTTTAGGTAGGTGTATTAGCATTCCTGGGCATATATCCAGAAAAGACGAAAACGTTAAATCGAAAAGACACATGCACCCAAATGCTCATGGCGGCACTATTTACAACAGCCAAGATATGGAAGCTAACTAAATGTCCATTGACAGATGAATGGGTAAAGAAGATGGGGTATCTATACAGTGGAATATTAGCCATAAAGAACGATGAAATTTTCCAATTTGCAGCAACATGGATGGACCTAGAGATTATCATACTAACTGCAGCCAGAGAAAGACAAATATCACATATAATATCACTTATAAGTAGACTATAAAAAAAATACAAATGAGCTTATCTGAAAAACAGAAATAGACTCGCAGACATAAAAAACAAACTTATGGTTAGCTTAGGGAAAGTGGGGGAGGGTGTAAATTGGCAATTTGGGATTAGCAGATACATACTACTACACATAAAATAAATAACAAGGACCTTCTGTATAGCACAGGGACTTATATTCAATATCTTATAATAACCTATAATTGAAAACATTCCTAAAATGTTTCCTATAAAGGAATATATACATACATATATATAATATATATAACTGAATCACTTTGCTGTATACCTAAAACATTGTAAATCACTTATAGTTCAATAAATAAATAAACATAAAACCAGCTATCCCCCAAGCCAAAATTTTAAAAAACTAAAAATACAACTACCATAAGATAAAGCAATTCCTCTCCTGGGTATATGATCAAAGAAAATGAAAAAAATAATTTGAAAAGATTTATGTACCTGACTATTCACAGCAGTATTATTTACAATAGCCAAGATATGGAAGCAACCTAAGTGTCTCTCAACAGCTGAATGGATAAAGAAGATGTGAAATACACACACACACACACATACGTATATATATATGTACACATACACACACACACACTCTGGAATACTACTCAGTCATAAAAAGGGGTAAAATTTTGCCATTTTCAACAACATGCAAGGACCTGGATGTTATTATGCTTAGTGAAATAAGTTACTTATATGTGGAATCTATAAAATAAAACAATCATGAATATAATAAAACAGAAGCAAAATCACAGATATAGAGAACAAATTAGTGGTTATCAATGGGGAGAGGGAAGGGGGGCAAGATAAGAGTAGGGGATTACCAGGTAAAAACTGCTGAGTATAAAGTCAATAAGTTGCAAGGATATTTTGTACTGCACAGGGAATATAGGCAATATTTGACAGTAAATGGGCTATCATCTATAAAAATATTGAATGGCTATGTTATACACCTGAAACTAAAAAAATTTACTATTGAAAATCAACTATACTTAAAAAAAAAAAAAACTCAAGGCAAATGCAAGATCTTTCATATTTGATTTTTTTGTATTAGTTTCGAGCAAGTAACCAGACCACTCAATTTTGCTTTTGTTGTTATGTTTTGTTTTTCCTGAATGAGTCTTTTATGATTGAATATGGGCAAAGAAGTAGGAATGGGCATGGTTCTCCTGCAACCACCTTTTCTGATTTGGTGATGTGTTTGTAATATGTATGTGTGTGTGTATATATATGTGTGTGTGTATATGTGTATATATATACATACATACATATAATGTGTGGTTACTACATGGTACAGTGATAGAAATACAGACTCTCAAAGCCTTTAATTTGGGGGTTATTATGTGGAAGGCAAGTAATAGTCAAAAAAAATAAACTACACTAGCTGTGAGATCTTTTCCTAAAAGCTTCCTATATCCATGTCATGAACTGGGCAATTTTCCACTAAGCTTAAATAGGTTTTCCAGGTGGCCAGTTTGCTATCTACACACACCACAAATTTTACAATATATAGTAAACATATAGTAACCAATCCAGTATGTCATTGAGGAAAAGAACAGCTCATAAAAGTCACTTTATGCTCTCAGGGAATTTGTGAATAAGTGCACCTTTAGACAACAGCGTGGGATATAAAATATAGCTCTGTTTTCTTTCAAGTCCAGATTTCCGTCATTCAATTCTCCACATACTCTAAATCAAAATAAATATTTAATATATGAGATTCAATCCCCCTAACACTGACCAATCTTTCACAAATATTTTAATTTGTTTAATTTTGTCACTCTAATAGGTGGTCAGTTAACAAAAATAAATGAAAATGCTATCATATTATTTCAAATAGGCCAGGAGTACTTTTTCTTTAGTAGGAGGATTTCATGTAATTATGATTAGTGTTATACTTTAATAAAAAGTGAGCTAAATGTATTGGGAGATTCAGATTGCCATATATACATTACTAATAAGAAAAAAAATCAAATTGTACACTTTAAATATATGCAGTTTATTGTATGTCGATTATATATCAATAAAAGTCCTTAAAAAAAGTGAGCTAAATGTAAATTGGAAAAATCAGAAGACTAATGAGAAAAATACTACCACTTATTGATTACTGGTTTGTATAGATACATTTGTTACACATGTGATTTTATTCCACAGTATTTGGATTTAAGGAATTCATTACATTTCCAAATTATGTAATGTGCCAAAAAATGTCCACTAAACTTGGTGTTAGTCCAAAATGACTAACCCTCACAGGATTATACTAGCATCCCAGGCTTAAGTGGTGACTGGAAATTGAGGGGTGATATAAGTCCATAGTACATAATAGTTATCATCATTTAAGTTTTATTATAAGCAACATAATTCTGCTGTCAAGGAGACCATCCAAGTTAATTTAGTCATTTTGCTGTGATGGATTCAGATTGCCTCCCGTAATAGTCTGCTTAACTGACCAAAGATTCACTCACAAGTAGCTCACCATTGTTCTCAAGTCCAAGATACATACAGTCAAGCTTTTAGAGTCGCTGTGTAGTAATTACTCATCTAGAGCCCTGTGATCAAGTAAATTCCTTTTTCTCTGCTCCTGGAAACCTTAAAGATCCCGATCACACTTAGGAAAGCTGTACACAAAAGCTCCACTCTCCAGGTGGCCTTATTCCCCTTCTTCCATATCTTGGAACTTTTCCTCTTAAACAATCCTTCCAGGAAACTATGTTTTTGAAAATCAAAGGGCAGGGATGGAGGTCACCTTCTGCACTTCTGGAAACTACCCCTTTCAGTGACTCAACATTTAACAATCCTCCACTCTCACTTCTATCGGGGCAAACACCAAAGAGTTTTGGCTATTTTTCAGGACAGGGAAGGAAAAAAATATCCCCTTAGTGAGAATAATATAGAAATCAATATCACAATAAATTATCATGTTGCATATAAATCAGTAGAGGTCATGGACAAAAATATAACTTAGTTTAACTTCTGTTGCATATGCATGTATTATGGTTTAGTTTATTCTTCTCTTCCCAGAGTTGTTTTATTGTTGTTGTTGATGGTTAAAGTAAGAAAGATCCTGACTTGACTGGAGTAATAAACTTTAAAAAGTGTTTGCTTTGTCACAAATAGATTTGAATTTTATACTAAAGATGGCAAACTCCATAAATATGTGTATTTGCTAACACCTGATAAAGTGTGAAAGTATTACTTGCACAAATATATAATTAGTTTTAGGAACAGAAGTGTAATCAGGAACTTTTTATTTTCTGCAAATTTCTTGCATGCACCAGGGCTGGATCTTTAAAGTTTAAAAAGCTCTGTATATATATGCATAGCTATGCATGGACTTGGGTCAGTAAATATGGCAAGAATATTCAAATTTGAAAGTCAGATTTCAAAAATGAAGTGCTAAATGTTTCAGTGTCACGTACCCATTACTTGAAAATCTTTGAACATTAAAATTATATTCCCTCTAAAGTTTTTAACTATGATGAAGGCAGGCTTTTTTTAAAATAGATTTTATCCTACACAAAGTTCTTTTCAGTTAACTTATGCCAACTCCACCATCACACAAATTATGACCCCAAGGCAAGATTTAAACCAAAGCAACTTTATAATTGAAAGCCTGATTCACTGATGTGTCATACTATCAGCTTGAGTATTTAGGGTAGCAAATTTTGCTTAGCACTACCCAAATGTTTTAGAAACCATAGTGATCCGTAATTGTATTTAAGGTCATAAAACCTAATTCCTCAAAATCAAAGGAAATGGCCTAAAGGGTGAGGTGAACAGGTCAAACCAAAAATGCAAACAAGACCAATGCAGTCTATTCTCACCTGGGAAGATTTTAAGCCTAAAGGATCGAGCTCTACAAGTTACTTGTACATTTTAGCAAGACAAAACAATGGGGCACCAAGGATTACTCAGTTGGGTCTTGAAGTCTCTCAAGTTCAAAAAAAGCTCTGAAGCTAGGCAGCCAATTGCAGGATATCTTTAGAGAGAAAGATGAAGAGAGATCAAAGGAGTGGCTGAGTCCCAGTTTTAGATATTTCATTGTTAGGAAAGGGAAGAGAAGTAGGCCAATTACATAAGAGATGCTCATACTCACTTTCAAGCTTTCTCTCCAACTCACTCTTACTTTTTTCCTCTTTGACAGAATACCTCAGTGTATTATCCCTAAGGAAAGGAGCCCAGGCTGTTCAACTACAAAAGTCCAGGGCAAGACTCATTTATATTCTTTGACTTTCCCCAGGCAACTCAGCCATGGTCAGAATTCTGAAGGCAGATAGAGGGCTAGAAAGCTATAGGTGAGAAGGAATAGCTAAGGGGAAGAACAGTTTGATTATTTTAAAATGTGAAAGCACAGCAGGGACTACTTCTTAGCATGGTCAGAGCCTAAAAGAATGGCAATGTCTGTCCAATTTTAAGTTTCACAACCTAGCAAAGAAAGACAGAGTCTAAATGGGTTCAAAATAAAGAAAACAAAAGTTAAAGAAGTGGATATGGGAGATGTAAGAAAATTAATATACACAAAGGGCTATCAGTTCAACCTTTTGGATAGAATTAACAAATGAATAAAGTAGCTAGGGTGACTAATTTTACTAAAGTAATCAGTTGCTTTAGGCAGGTATATATTCCAGTTCATATACACAGCCAAAGTGAAGGCATCTCTTCTATAATGCTGTATTTTTCAAAATGTGTTTCATAGGCCACTTTCTCAAAATCCTCTGCAGTGCCAGTTAAAATTACACATTATGGGACTCCTTCTCAAACTCTTGAAATGGAATTTCTGGAAGTCTGGCAAAAAAAAAATCAGCATTTTAAAACATTCAATAGGTCAGGAATTCCCAAAGTATGGTCTTAAGACCCCTGAGGTTCACTGGTTCAGGGAGTCTTCAAAACTATTCTTATACTAATAATTATTATTTGCCTTCTTCATTGTGCTGACATTTGCTCTGATGGTGCCTTAAATCCAGGCAGTGACACCATATAATACTAGTCATTATTGTATTCTTCACTGCCATTCATTTGCAATAAATTCTTAACAAAAAAGCCAGTTTCACTTAAAATGTCCTTGATAAAGCATGAAAATTATTAATTCTATTAAATCTTGATCCTTGAGTATGTGCCTTTTTAATATTCTGTGAGACAAAATGCAAAATCTGCATAAAGCACTTCTGACATGCTGAAGTATAATGGTTGTGTCAAAGTAAAGCATCTGTGTTCCTGTTTGAGTTGAAAGCTGAACCAGCTACTTATCTCACTGGACACTATTTTCACTTGAAAGCCTGACAAACTATGGTTATTCAGATTTGCTCATTTCTTGAGAAATTAATAAAGTGAGCCTGTCACTCCAAGGAAAACAAGAGACGGTATTTGTTGCCAATGATGAAATTCAAGCTTTCAAGGGAAAATTCAAATTTTGTAAAACATCGATCTGCAACTATGAGTGTGACAGTTTTCTACCATTAAAGATTTTTCTGATATGAGTATTGATATTAATAAATGTTATTGTTGATATTGTATAAAAACGTGTCAATATTTAGATCTGTATGACTCACTGAATTAAAAATTTCCAAAATTAACAATAAATTATATTACAAGATCAAGATGAGTCAAAGATCCATTCAGAGAACAAAATAAGCCAATGGATGTTAATGAAACACAGTAAGAAAAGTTCATTAATACGCTTTCCAATACAATATTGTAACAAACCTTTAAAAAACTATCACTCATTGAATTTTGGGGCAGTATCAAAGAAGAATATCCACAATCATCCATAAAGACTATTAAAATATTCCCTCTCTTTCCAGCTATGTATTTGAATGAGGCTGCATTTTTTCCTATACATTAAACAAAACAACATATTGCAACAGATGGAATGCAGAAAAAGATATGATAGCATAGCTGCCTTCTGTTATGCCAGGTATTAAAGAGAACTACAAAAAAATGTAAAACAACTTCATTATTTTACTATGTTTTTGGAAAATAAGTTTTCATGAAACTATGTTATTTCATGAAAATGAAATGTATGAAATGTAATGGGAAAAATTAGGGGGTTCTCATAATTTTTAAGACTATAATGGGGATCATAAATGCTAAAAGTTTGAGAACTCCTGCTCTAGGTGATTCTGATTCTCAATTGCATTTGAAAATCATTAACCTGATGATAAAGGTAGGAACATATGGAAAGGTTTTCATAAGAAGACTGGTATAATCCCTTTCCAACTAGTCTTAACCATAATGTAATTCCTGAGATTTTTGTCAAGTTTAGGCACGTATCTCTTCAAAGATAAGGTGTAGGGGCAGTCTACACGAATTCTCAAGATTCCTTTCAGTTGTCTAAATCTAAACCACTTCACCTAAAATAACCTAATGTATATTTAGTTTCAATGTGATACACCTTATATTTCCTAAACATTTATCAACCAGAGACTTTTTTCAAAGTAAATTATATATCTCGGTCATGCTTCAAAATTGATTAAAAATAAATACTCTGTATACAGAAACTTTTAAGAAGTGCTTGGTAGACACAAACACTATATTTGAATCTCATTTTATGCTGGGTTCTGCAGAGTTGCTTAATTATACAGGTAGCCACAGTTAACGGGGGGTCAGGGTAGATAAAAGCTCTACTGAGAAATAGGAGTAAAAACCAAACACACATTGGATACCAACTATGTGCCTGCCTCTCTGCCAGGCATGTGTGCCTTTCCTTCCAGGATTTTAAAGTCTAGTAAGCAAAAGTGGTTTCAAAAGTTTTGTCTCCAAATGTCTGTTCTGGGTTTTTGTTAAATCTACTTACTCCTATAGTTGACACACAAATCAGCAAAACAGGTAATTTCTAAAATTTAGGAATCGTCACACAGACTGCATTATACAATTGCTGGAACTTTTCTAACTCTTCCTTTGCACACAGTAAAAACTGGTACTCCAATTAACTTAGATTGTTATGCTACAATATAGTTGTAGGATAAATTGGCAAGTCAAAAGAAGCTTATATCAAGATTATGAAGTCCATCCGCATTGTGGCTAAAATCATACTTTTTTGATCGGGCCCAAATTGAAATTCTCTCTTCCATTTGGTATCCAGGTGAACTGGAACAAGTCTCCTCATCTATAAAATTCCCCTAATAATACCTAGCTCACTCTTGTGACCAGCAAATGAGATACTCAACTAAAGTATATAGAACAGTGTCTAGCATTCAGTAAGTGCCCAATAAATGTTAGCTCTCATGTTTTCATTTCCAAAAAAACTAACTTTGAGGATCAAGATGGCAGAGTAGGAGGACGTGCACTCACTCCCTCTTGCAAGAGCACTGGAATTACAACCAACTGCTGAACAATCATTGACAGAAAGACACTGGAACTCACCAAAAAAGACACCCCACATCCAGAGACAAAGGAGAAGCTGCAATGAGACAGTAGGAGGGGCGCAATCGTGTTAAAATCAAAGCCCATAAATGCTGGGTGGGTGACTCACAGACTGGAGAACAGTTATACTGCAGAATTCCAATCAATAAAGTGAGGGCTCCTAGCCCCACGTCAGGCTTCCCAACCTGGGAGTTCAGCAACGGGAGGAGGAATCCCCAGAGAATCAGACTCTGAAAGCCAGCAGGATTTGATTGCAGGACCTCCACAGGACTGGGAGAAACAGAGACTCCACTCTTGGAGGGCACACAAAAAAGGGTGCTCATCAGGACCCAGGGGGAAGGAGCAGGGACCCCATAGGAGACTGAACCAGACCTACCTGCTGGTGGTAGAGGGTTGCCTGTAGAGGTGGGGGGCAGCTGTGGCTCACCGAGGAGACGGGGGCACTGGCAGCAGGGGTTCTGGGAAGTGCTCATTGGCGTGAGCCCTCCCAGAGGCCGCCATTAGCCCCACCAAAGAGCCTGTAAGCTCCAGTGCTAGGTAGCCTCAGGCCAAACGACCAACAAGGTGGGAACACAGCCCCACCCATTGGCAGACAAGCAGATTAAAGTTTTACTGAGCTCCGCCCACCCAGCCCTACCCACCATCAGTCCCTCCCATCAGGAAGCATGCACGAGCCTCCTAGATAGCTTTCTCCACAAGAGGACAGACGGCAATATCAAGCAGTATCAGCAGTATTTCGTCTTGTGGAACTGAAAACCACAGCCACAGAAAGAGAAAATGAAAAAGCAGAGGACTTTGTACCACATGAAGGGACAAGATAAAACCCCAGAAAAACAACTAAATGAAGAGGAGAGAGGCACCCTTCCAGAAAAAGAATTCAGAATAATGATGGTGAAGATGATCCAGGACTTTGAAAAAAGACTGGATGCAAAGATTGAAAAGTTTACCAAAGACCTAGAAGAATTAAAGAACAAACAAACAGAGATATGCAACACAATAACTGAAATGAAAAATACACTAGAAGGAACCAAGAGCAGATTAACTGAGGCAGAAGGGCAAATAAGTGACCTGGAAGACAGAATGGTGATAATCACTGACGCAGAAAAGAATAAAGAAAAAAGAATGAAAAGAACTGAGGACAGCCTAAGAGACCTTTGGGACAATGTTAAATGCACCAACATTCGCATTTTACGGGTCCCAGAAGGAGAAGAGAGAGAGAAAGGACCCAAGAAAATATTGGACCCAAGAAAATATTGGAAGAGATTATAGTTGAAAACTTCCCTAACATGGGAAAGGAAATTGCTACCCAAGTCCAGGAAGCACAGAGAGTCCCAGGCAGGATAAACCCAAGAAGAAACATGCCAAGACATATAGTAGTCACATTGACAAAAATTAAAGACAGAGAAATGTTATTAAAAGCAACAAGGGAAAAATGACAAATAACATACAAGGGAACTCCCATAAGGTTAACAGCTGATTTCTCAGCAGAAACTCTGCAAGCCAAAAGGGAGTGGAACCATATATTTAAAGTGATGAAAGGGAAGAACCTACAACCAAGAATACTCTACGCAGCAAGGATCTCATTCAGATTCGACAGAGAAATCAAAAGCTTTACAGACAAGCAACAGCTAAGAGAATTCAGCACCACCAAACCAGCCCTACAACAAATGCGAAAGGAACTTCTCTAAGCGGGAAACATAAGAGAAGAAAAGGCCCTACAGAAACAACAACAAAACAATTAAGAAAATGGTAATAGGAATATACATATCGATAATTACCCTGAATGTAAATGGACTAAATGCTCCAACCAAAAGACACAGACTGGCTGAATGGATCCAAAAACAAGACCCATATATATGCTGTCTACAAGAGACCCACTTCAGACCTAGGCACACATACAGACTGAAAGTGAGGGGATCAAAAAAGATATTCCATGCAAATGGAAATCAAAATAAAGCTTGAGTAGCAATACTCATATCAGATAAAATAGACTTTAAAATAAAAAATGTTACAAGAGATAAGAAAGAACATTACATAAAGATCAAGGGATCCATCCAAGAAGAGGAGATAACAATTATAAATATATATGCACCCAATATAGGAGCACCTCAATATATAAGGCAAATGCTAACAACTATGAGAGAGGAAATGCAAGGCAGAAATAGAGACACATGTAGAGAAAAAACATACGGACACCAAAAAACTAACATTTTGTGAATATCTTTGCTTTAACACATAAACTCTGCCAAATCACCATACATTACTCATTGTAAGAGGGTAAGTCAAAAATTATCCACACTCTGGTTATAGAATTTACTTTAACTTTTAGAAAAGACAAATACATCATTTTTAGTCATAATCTCCTTGCTTTTCAATACAGTCTGTCCATCTGTCAACAAGCTTTTGTATTCCCTCATTAAAAAATGTTTTAGACTGAGCTGTGAGCCATGAATGCACCGCTGTCTTCACATCTTCAGAGGTGAATCTTCATCCTCATAGGGCTGCTTTCAGAGGACCAAAGAGGTGAAAGTTCGATGGAGCAAAATCAGGACTACAGGGAGGCTGCTTTAACAACTCAAAATGAAGTTTTTGCAGAGTGTTGACAGTGTGGGCAGAAGTGTGCAGATATGCATTGTCATGTAAGATCACGACGCCCTTGGATAGCAGTCCTCTGTGTCTAATCCAAAGTTCAGGCTTCAGCTCTTCACTAACCATCTCTATGCATTCATACACACTTCTTTGCGACAAAGCACTTTCTCCATACTGTGCACAAAGTCTTCAGTAAGTAACGGCACCAGGTACACCCTCAGACCACAAAAAAAAATGAATCACTGCACACTGCTCTTCTTTTGTGCAAATCACAAGTGGGGCATCCAGTTTTGCTTGCACCACAGTTACAAATGAACTGATGTAACACGTTCATACCTGTGCAGCAGTGATTGTGGAGACAGCAGCCTTGAACAGAGTGAGGCCAAGAGAAGTTTTAATATAACCAGAGTGCGGGTAATTTCTGACTCACCCTCATATCGTTCAGAGAATAGCAGTAAAAAATTTTCACTTTTTTTTCTCCCATACTTTTAAAGTAAACACCCATATTACATATTATGGGTAACCAAGTTACAAGTGTTAGTGTCTGGAAATTGGGGAAAAAAAACTTTCCTGATTTGAAACCCACACCAAGATCAAGAAGAAAGTAGAATGTGTCTGATTTTGCCTTTTTACAGATGAGGAAACAGGGAGCTGGGAATAATTAAATGCTGCAGCTAAGGTCACACTGCTACTAAATGACAGAATCACAGGTCAAATCCACCTTTGTCTGACCCTCCTACCATGTTCTTTTAATCTTTAACTGACAATGATCAAAAAAGCTTAAAATAATGGCAGCAGTCCTGAAAAGACCATTTGTCAAAGGAAACATCAAAGCTTAATTCAATTTGATTCACTAGCACAGGCACAATGGGCAACAATGTGGATTCAGATACTCTAAAAAAGATTGTCAGTAAAAACCAGAGAAACAAAGCAGTTTCCGCTAGTTTTTAGACAGGCAGATAGGAAATAATAACAATCTGAACTCCTTCATTCCTCAGCATTTTGTTTACTTGAGGCTGTGCACCATGTTGCTTCCTGGACCGTGAAAGGAGCTCTAAGAAAACAGGAGGAAAGTATAGAACTTGATGCAGAGCAACAATCACAGAAGCCCTTTAATCAGAAGGCACTTTAAACTTTTATCTTGAAAAGCTGAGAAGAAATGTTGAGTTGTGTGATTGGTGTAAACAACCCTTGATTTTGTAGGGCCCTAAGAAGCCATTTGAGACCCTTTCATGGAGAATGAAGGAAGAGGTAGGCAGTAATTGCTTTGGCATCCTCCAGGAAAAATCAATAATGAATATGAGTGAAGGGTCAAGGAAAAAATAACAGATCCACTCTGGGGGTATCAGAGAATGAGAAAATCAGACTAAAGAGAATTTGATCAATTGTAAAGTGGAGGATTGCACCTTGTCTCCTTGGCGGTGGTTAGGAAAACGTGATGCATTTTAAAAATAATGTAAGGGCAAAAGTGACAGTGATATCATAGAATACCCAACTCCAGGATAGATTTATCTTCTAAGAAGCACAATAAAGCTTCAATGAGATGCTAAGGGAATGGTTGGTTCTAGCTAATAAAGTTGCTGTGCAACTGAAGCTTAATGTGAGATTTTCTTTAATCAATCTGGTCTAGTGAACACACTTAAATCTCTCTTTACTAAATGAGGCTGGTACAAGGACTTAGGATTGGCGGACTATATCCCATTGGCCAAAGTCCAAGCCCCTGAAATATGTGATTTTCACCTCCAAGTATTTATGTCATATACAAAAGTGAATTTATCAGTGTCCCTATGTCCTATTCTTCTGGTTTTCTTCTGTATCGCAGTCTCTGTGTCAAATTCACCATGTCTTGTCCATTCAACCTCATAAATCTTCCTTGCTTTCTGAATATCTGCCTCCATCCCTTCTAGTCCTACTACCACCTCCTCATTTTTCACCCGGTCTAATACAATACCCAACTATTCTTCTTTCTTCTTGTCTTAACTTCTCCAACCCAGCCTCCACAATGCACCAGAGGTATCTTAACTGCAAATACAGCCATGACTCCTTGCATCTGAAAATTCTTCAGTAACTCCCCTATGTCTTCAAGAGACATTCTAAATGGCTTAACCTGACGTGCACATTCTTCCTGATCTGGCTTCTGCCAACTGGTTTAACTTGCGTTTCTGCCACAGCCTATGTCTGGCTGTGCACTGTAGCCATACTGAACTCCTTGCAGTTCTTCCTATATGCCTCCTCCCTAATGTTTCTCCTCTGCCTAGCATGCCCTGTGCCCCTTTCCCATTACTTCACTTGGCCTACTTCTGTTAATTCTTCAAAATTAGCTTCATTTGTCACCACCTCAGGAATCCTTCCCTGATATCCCCATAGTTGTCTATCCTATGCATTCCATACTGTTCTGAGGTCCACACTTAGAACATTTCATTGTAAACATTCATTTATCTATCTGTCTATTTCTAATTTGAATGCAAGGACTGTGTCCTCTGTCAGTATACCCAGTGCCTACTGCTAAGCTAATGAATGAATAAATAACTCATTCACTAGTTGCTTGATATGGAATTGTTTCCAGCTATCTATCATCTTCTCCTAAACCTTAAGCATCACTTGAACATTCCAATTAATTAAGGATGGCACTTAATTGGATTCTAGTTGTTTCAGGTTTTAATGTGATGTTCCATGCAAATATCTTCATCTAGTGGCAGAGACATTCTCTAACCTAGACTCCACCCTTTGACCAAACAGTGACTAGTATAACCACTAAAACAAAGAAATCTGCAAAAATATGTTAATTGCAGTCTCAATTACAAATGCCACCACACTTAAACAAACATATCAAAGTAGAAAAAGTCCTCTTTTATAGTGTCTTGTCATTTCCTTCAGCTCCAGTCTGTCAGCTTGCAGTTATGGTTCAAGAAAGCAGAAGTCATGTCTGGTTTTAACTGTCACAATGGGTATAAAATAATAAAATCCTAAACTGCTGTAACCGGGGGGGAATGCTTAATAATGTTGAATAGTATATGCTGTGGCATCCAAGCTTAACCCATTACAACTTAGATGCAGCCTGGAAGTTACTTTCTCCACCATAGTAAGTGGAAAAATTCAAACAATTTCCATCTTCACAGTGTGGACAGAGGCAGCTTCCCAGAAAACAAAGAACATTCACAGGAGAGAAATAGAAAGCCAAAGGGCCAAAGAAACATATAAGAAATCATTCCCAGTGTAATATATAACACACAGGAGACATACTGGAGAGAATCCATGGTTCCTTAGAAATGAAACTGATAAGTACTCTGAACTGAAAATGATTTTGGAGCAAGTGTTTCATCAGAGGCTAAAATAAAGGGCCCTGATATAAAACGCCTCCAAGCAGAGCAGCATAGGGCAAGAACAGCTTCAGGCACTCTGACAAGCATCAGAAGGACTTGGACAACTCTAAAATTAAAGAAATGTGGATCCGATAAGAACACAGAAATGTTCATACCTTCGAGTGGTTAAAGCCTTAAATTCCTTGTACAGAGAAATTAGATATTCGTATCAGAGTACTACCTGCTATCACTTACAGGATATTATATGTACAAATGCTTAACCTTTTGGGAAATTGTCATCACATTGTTTATTTACTCCAGATGAACTTTTTGTTGTCTCAAGCTATGTGTTAAAGAAACCCTGTGGCATTTTGTTGAGAGTTACTTGGGATGGTCAAACCCGCTTGACAATTGCAGTCAAGGTCCTGGTGCCCAGAATGAGAGACAAGTTAAGCAACATCCCTTACACAAAAAGACTTTAACAATGGTTTCCTAGTCTGGGTATGCTACACCTTTCACAAGTATGTTACCGACACTTAAGACACAGTGCAAATAGATAACAAGACTTTTTATCTGAGAGGAAAACCAACTTTTTCTAATACTTGCACTAGATAAGGCTTCTTTTTATTCACTTACACTGCAATTATTTTTGGAGAGATTTTGAGAAGCCTCTAGGATAAAGAAGAAAAGAGGGTAAACATCTTGGGACTCTAGCAGATAAAAGAAATAGGTTTTCAACAGTGAGCCAATAATATGGACTTCTCAGAGAAAACATTTGTTTTTAATTCCAAATTATTTGAGTGACTCCAGGCCTTTATAAAACACCATTAATCATCTTATATAATGTTTTGATTTCATACTCTATTAGCACTATCCAAGGGAAGGAAATAAAATTCATCTAAAGGTGTCATACAATCTGTACACAATTGTGTGTTCCTTTCAATGTGTTGCGACAGATGAGGTACAACACATCTCTGCTCTATCCAACCTCATTTTCAGGAAAATGGTTGTGAAATTAAACATGACGGGGGAAAGGAAAAGAGAAAAGGCAGATAATTGCTAAACAGACTCAGATTTCTGTGTGCATAGAAAAATCAAGAAATCAAGAGAAGTAAAACGCAGACTTTCTCACTGACCATGGAGGAGGATCTATTTTGAACTGAAACGTATCTAGAAATAAGACTGGGGGATCATAGGCGGTCCCTCCATCTGTACCTTGCTTCACAATTTCTAACCTGCAACTCGACAACCCCTTTATGTTTTATTCCAGTCCACTCTTTCCCACCCAGCGTACACAATGTACGTGTACACAATGAAAGGCATACTAAAGACCTCCGACACGGGTCATGAGGTTTGGAGTTTTCTCTGTTTGTCCAGAGATAATACCGCATGTCACAGAGAAGGAAATGTGTGGTGCATGTATATGTACACATTTGCATATTCTTGATCCCATTCATTTTCTCTTAGATGAACTCATCTTCTGAACACCAAATACTTTCTTCTAAGCTCTTCTCAGTTTGCGGTATATGGGCATGGTTGCCCACTCCCTTTTTCTATACATGTTCACATCCCAACAGAGTATCATATAATCTTGAATCTCCTCCCACTTCACTGACAACTGACCCTCTTCACTCATAGTTTTCTCTCTATTCCACCATCTGTTTTTGTCAACCTCACTTACCTAGTCATTTGAAATTGACACTTTGAAGACAGATTTGACTCCTCCCTCTAATCCATCCATTATACACATTCATTGAATCCAAACAATAATTCTGACAAGATGCTTCTCTCTCCAATTTGTTCTTTCTGCCTCATTTCCACTGCCACCATTATGTATCTAGTTTTCACAGCATTATCAGATTATGTTAATAACCTTCTATCTGCTTTACTTATTTCATAGAAGGGATTATTTAGTCCAACCTCCACTTCCTCATTTTTTTGGCAAATTAGAAATCTGAACCCCAAAAGGATAATGGCTCAAAGTGTCAAAGATAATCAGCGTGAGGGATAGAAGTCAGATTTCCCAACTCTCAGTCAAGGGTTTTTATCATTACACCATGCACAGCCTTCCATGTGACACTGCCCACCTAACACGTCTTACACTTCCATTTTTGTTAAATTACTCCACCTTTCAAAAACTTTGAATGGTATCCTAATTCTCATTAAACCAATCTATTTTGCTTAGCTTTGACACCTTGTCCCCAACCCATCTTCTCTAAAAAATATTTTCTGTGAATTCTTACTTTCAATGCCTTGGCTCTAATCAGTGACTAAGGGAATCACATACTTATAAGCAAGATAAATGATGCTGATATGTTGAGATGGAAGCAAACTCTCAATCGTAGTCCATTCACTGTGCTTTCAAATAGTCCGGGCCTTATTTCAGGTCTACTTCCATTAGAATGATCAGTCTTCTATAAGTTGCTGTTTTCCACAAAGGTAATATGAATATTCTTTGTGTTTTGGGTCTGTATTAAAGGAACTTTAACCAGCAATGAGAGGCTGAGAAAAAAAAAATGGATTGGGGTCAAGTATACCACTGGAAAGAATGGCTATGCCGTACCCTTTCAAAATTATCATTACCTACTTAGCTAACAGAATAAATCGGTTAAGACAAGACATGAGTAATGTTTTAGGTAGCCACTCATGGTACATCCTAACAAGAATAGAACTATTAATGCTCTGAAACTAGTATTCTTAATCAAGCCAAAGAGGCCTATGAAGAGGGGCCAGGGTCAGCGGGGACAGTGAGCACAAGGAGACATAAGGAATAAAGGAAGGTGAGAATTGGTGACAGGCATAGGAATGAAGGAAGAAGAGGGCTCAGAATCTAAATGGCCTGAGTATGCTTACTAACTTCCCAAGCAAATGAATGTATGTAAAGAATAATACTGGCAGCACTAATATGCATGGACTACTTCACATTTTACAGAACACTTTTCTATCAGGTATCTCATTCTATTCTCACAACAGTTCTGTGAGGCAGTGTTTGTTATTCCTTTATTAGAAATGAAAAATAAATAAATAAACTGAGGTTTTGAGAAGGTAGCTTGTTGGAGGACACACAACTGATAATCTACAGCCTGAGCATGGGTTTAAACCTCACCTTGAATTGCCCTTAGCAATGTTATAAACACTTGCAATTACTTGTTCTGTGACTGTCTTCTTACTAGACGTTAAATCCCATGAGGGCAGGAACCACATGTCTTGTTCACCATGATATTCCCAGTGTTTAGTACAGTGTCTGCCTCAAAGCAGATTGTTTAAAAATATCTGCTGACTAAATGAAAAAACAAACATGGGTTGGCAGTGTCTTCATACAAAATAAATTGTGAAGTACAATTCCAGTTTGAAAACCCCACCTAAGGTTTGAGATGACTTGATGTTAGCTATAGAAATATACTGGAAGATCCATTCATCGTCCTGACTTACTAAAATATGAAAGAAAATGTAATTTAAAAAATAACTCAATTTAAAAACCACATTGTCTTCTGACTCAAAAATAAGTATCATTTGGATTGTAAAACAATACTGGCATGAGATTCAGAGTTATTTCCTGTCCCTCAAATGAGTGATGTTACTCAGATGATTATTCCCATAATTAATATTTGCTGTGAACAAGCTCCATTTTCTTGGATTATGAATATACCTTAATCCATAGTATCTTTCTCCAGTGACTTAGGTTAACTCTTTCACGTTATATGATACCACTGCTGGTTATTTTCTGATGACTGCAAAAGTGATAATGTAATTAAAAATTATAACAAATATCCAGCCCTAAGAAATGTAAGTTGTTTGACAATAATGAAATGAAATGAAATTAATTTTTATTAAGCAAACGACCGGAGGAGTCAATTTTAAATTTACAAAGAAAATACTTCATGGATTGAAAATGCAAGTGATTTAGGAAAGAAATGAAGATGGGGCTTAAGTTGATCTCCCCTTTACCCACAGCTCTTCTCTTGCATTTCTGGTGTTTCAAATCAGGCTGGGACTTAGTGTCACCAAGAAACTGAGCAGAATAGACCAAGATCTGGAGTACTAGTCTCTCTCCACATCCCCATGGTACTTGAAAGAGTGGGTTTTAAAGAAAAAGGAATTAGAGCTTCAGTAGAACTCATTACCGTGAAGGCCAAAATATAAATCAGTTACAAAGGGCTTACATAAATTCATGAATGAAAGGTCCATAGAGGGGAAAGGGAAGCTGTAGAGGAAAGACTACAATCTTAGACCTTAAAATGGGAAGGGCTCTCAGGAGAGCATCTGCTCTAACTGCCTGCCTTCAGACAGGGCAAAAATAAATCTCCACTTTGCTGATGAGGCAACTGAAACTCAGAGAATCTCTTGCCCAAACCACACAGCCAGTCAAAATAAAAAGGAGTTAGAAACCAGGATTCTTGAATCAAGGGGCAGCATATATTCCGCTGCCCTTCCACACAGCTTCCCCTCAGTGTGATCCAAATCTGGGTCCTGATGCTGGGCTGAGTCATCCAATGGGGAAATTCATTTTGCTTTGGACCCCTTATCCAATGTTATCTGTATGCATGTACCATGGCAACCTTAAAATAGGAGGAGTTCTATTTTTCATAATTACTTTAACTCCATTTGATCTATACTCTAAATCTTATGTCTTTTGGCATCTATAATTCCATCCAAAATTAAAACTGAATTCTTGGTATAATTAAAAGGCTTCCAAGATCCGTACAATACTTAAAAGATCTGCATCCCAGGCTCTAAATTCAATCTGAACAATTGTTTGGGGTTTGTTATAATGATGTATTGTAAGCATTTCAGTTTCAATTAGTAAGGATAAAAAGTGCATTAGCAGTGCCTACACACAGAGTATTTCACTTTGTAGGCATTCCACTTGAATGGAAATTGACATGTACCAAAAAAAAAGATACAATTTTGAGTCCTAAAGGCAGTGTGGTAGAAAATAGTCAAGAGTCATGGAATTTGAGGATAACTTTTCCAATGTAACCTTGTTTGTGATGTGGGGCAAATCATTTCATCTTTCTAAAACTATGTTCACTTATGTAAAAATACAATGGAACTATAATATTTTGCTCCTTCCCAGCATGCAAATATTCTTCATAAACCGGAAAGTACTATATAAATGTGAGGAAATACTGTTATCAAGGCAACAAGTCTCCACTCACCACTCACTCTCTCATTTTATATATATATATATATATATAATTTTTATATTTTTATTATAAAATATAAAATATTGTATATATATAAAATAAGATATATATAGATATATATAGAAAATAATATATATAAAACATGATAGATATCTATTATACATATATCTTATTTTATATATATATATATAAGACTCCATTTACCAATTGAGAGTTTCCACAAAAGAAGTCTATGTAGGGTTGGTCCTTGAGACATAATGATGAAAAACTTAATCTTGCTTTTTGCAAACTCTTCCATAGATACCTAGTATTCTCAGATTGTTCCCAACTGCTAAGATTCACTTCCATAGAACCTCACCTAGGACTGTCTTTCTCAATTACCCTGTCTCCATTCCTTGCTTGGGATCACTCGCTCCTCTCATTTATAAATGTTTGTATTTTACACCTCCCTCTCCAGGGCCTGTCTGCTTTCCAAGGACAATGGAAAAGTATCTACAAGGTATCTGCCATGGGTTACCAATGGCTAGTAATGGTTCTCTATCCCATTTGCAGCAGTTTCTTCATTGCTCCAGGCCTCCTAGACAGAGGATGCTTTATACCAAAGCAATGACTCAGAAAAAAGGAGTTTCAGACACTAAAACTGAGTGGCTGGAAGATATGGAGCTAGGAACATTTTTTTAGCATCCCATATTACAGCCCAAAAGTATGTCTTGGATAAAGTCTATTCCTGTAAAGACTTCTGGATCCCATGCAACACTACAGGCATCAAAGAATGTCAACTGCCTGCTGGCCACAGAAGAGTCATTTTAAAGTGAACATTGAGAGCATACCTGGATATCACTTTTTTTCCTCTTATATGTAAAGGTATTTTCTATTTAGCAGGTAACACTAAGACTACATGTTTAAGTTACTATTGCTGCATAACCAACTATCTCAAAACTCAATGGTATGAAATTTTATTATACCTCATGAATTCTGTAGGTCACAAATTCAGTCAGGACTCAGCTGAGTGATCTGTTGCTCCATGTGGATCAACCAAGATCACTCAGTGGTACTCAGCTGGAATTATAGTCTAGAAGAACCAAGATGACTTCACTCACATATCTTGCATTTTGTCAGAGTCCAGAGGCTATGCTTAGCTAGGACTGACAACCAGAGCACCTAACATATGGCACCTCCAGCAATGTGGTCTCAGGGTGGTGGAACTTCCCACATGGCAGCAGACTTCACCTGGACTGAGCCTCCCTGCCAAAAAAACCAAAAAAACAAAAAACAAACCATAAGAAAGCTACATTGCCTCTTAAGATCTAGCCTCAGAAGGTACATATTTAAAGTTATAAGCCAACCTGATTCAAGGGGAGAGGATATAGATTCTTCCTCTCCATGTGAGGAATGTCAAAGAATTTGGAACCATTTATTAAAAACAGCCACAATGCATCCTTTGGCTAAAAATTATTTCTATTTCTCACACATGCAAAATATACTCAAGCCTTCCCAATACTCTCCAAGTATATCCAATCTGGGCAACAAGCTCAAGTTTAAAGTCTAGGACTTTGTTATTTGAATCAGGTCCAGGGGAAGATGAGGCTCCTTGGATTCAGTTCCTTAGACATGGGTCCTTTCAATGTGAAAACCTGTGAAATGAGACAAGTTATCTTCCACGCAACATACAACAGTTGGCGGGTATAACATAATAAGAGTAGATACTTCCATTTAAAGAGAGGGGGTAGGAAGCATATAGCAATTCTAGGGCCAAGACAATTCTGGATTCCAGAATCTCCATACAGTTTCTTCATTAGGGTCCACTTTTACTCCTTGGCTCTTGACACCACTCTCTGGTCTCTTGGTTTTCCCTTTTTCATAAAAAGTAATCTATGTTTGAAACTAAGTAGTTTTCTTAGCCTATTTCCTGATGATAGATGTTTTGTATCCAAGGTTCTCTTTTAGTTTTATATTTTCTCTGCCGCTTTCAGTCCAAGCTGATATAATCGTGTTTAAAAATTGCTAAATTTATATGCATTAATTGCTCATTCCATTAGATAAAAGCCACACCCCCAGATTATTTCAAGATAAGCCTTTCAATATGTTTTACTCTCTGTGAAGCTGGATCCTTGGAAAGCCTTTTGTCTGTCTTAAAGAGTCTATGAGGCCACATGTTAAGTCTTTTTCAAGATTTAACAGTTTTGTTACCACATGCTTAGCTTCATTTTCTTCTCGAAGACCGTATTTCTTATATTTAATCTTTGCCTTGAGGTCCTTTCTTAGTTTGAGGATCTTCTACTTGTATTGATGGGAGATGAGAAATAGTTTTATTTTTGAATCTATTAAATCCTGGCTCTATTATATGTCCTCTAAAGTCTTCTTGAGAACTGAAGAAATCTTTCTTTACTTCAGCTCTATTTATACTGTATGATACGCAACAAGAATGAATCAGTTGATATCTTCAACATTCTGCATGGAAATCTGTTTAGCCAGAAGAAGCATCAGTTCAGGTACATTTTGTACCTGTTTTGTTGAACTTTCTGCTACTGCATACAAACTCTCTCCTTTCCTCGAGCTTCCAACAACATTTTCCTTGCTTTCTTTTAAGCCACCACTCACAGCTTCCTGGAGCTACAACAAAGTTTCCCCTAACAGTCTCCTCAGTGTCCTTCTGGTTTCCATCTGCTGCCTGACCCCAAAGACATGCTAGGGGTTTTCAATGCTGTGGCATTACCCTAGTACTAGTAGTAAAATCTCTTCTGGTTACTACTGATGCCTAACACACTATTTAACACTAAGTTACTTAAAACAATAACCATTTTATTATATCTCATTGATATTGTAGGTCAGGAATTTGGACAACCCTGGCTGAAGATTTCTTCTGCAACCCACAACATCAACTGGGGTGGATTAGCAGTATGAAGGTGGTCAATGGGTTGGGTTGCAGGGTCCAAGACAGCTTCACTCTCATACTCACACACCTGTGGGGATGTCTGGCAGGCTGGGCTCAACTGACACCAGAGCACCTATGTGGCATCTCTAGCACAGGAGGGTCCCAGTAGTTGAATTTTTTACAAGGTTCCTAAAAGACTTGCCTCAGAGTGTTCCAAGAGAAACCGGTGGGGCCAGATGGCTTTTAAAACTCAGCCTCAGAGGCCATATAGCATAATTTTCACTGTACTCTGTTGTTCAAAGCAATCACAAGCCTACCCAGATTCGAGGAGAGGGAAACTAGGTTCCATGCGATGCGAAGAAGGTCAAAGAATTTGTGGCCACACTTTAAAACTACCATACTATATAATCCATTAGACTCCTTTTAGATTGGGAAAGATGGTAATAATAATGGCTATATTGTATTGAAAATTCCTCATATTCTGGACACTAGTCTAAATACATGTATTGTCTCATTTAATATATACAAAAACCCTATGAGGTGAAAACTGTTGTTATCTGCACTTCAGATGAGGAAACTGAAGGACAAAGAGGATAAGTAACTTGTCCAAGATCCCAGAGTTTATAGATAGCAGTGTCAATTAGCAAGATATACCTAGATATACTTAGATCAATCTACATAGCTTTACTTCATGTAATTTCATACCGGGAAGAGATCATTTATATACAATGTTCTTGCAAATTAAATCAAAATGTAAATGTATCAGTGGAGAATATTTAATAACTTTCCCTCATAACCAAAGCAATATTCTTTTATTATAACAAATGAGAAAATGAAGACAAAAAGAAAAATACTATTCACAGTGACTGGAAAGATTATATAAAGAATTTATTATTTTGTATGATTCAGGATGGGGGGATGAGGGAAGAATATTGGGACACATATTATTAGTAAGCTTTTATTTCTTTTATTTATAAAAAGATGAAATAAACTAACAGAATGATACCAATTGTAAATTCTAAGGAATTTATATAAGAATACTTGATGTAGTTTTTATTGCGCAGTCTCCAATAGCCCCAACACCCAGAGAAAATGACTTCGAATATTTTGGTGTGTATCTATCTGATCATCACAAACTATACATACACACACACACTCATATTATATACTATGTGTAACCTGTATTTTTCATTAAAGAATATGCAGGAACATATTTTCCCATTTTCAATACTATTTTTAATGGCGTCATAGTATCTGTACATGATGCTCCATATTACCGGACATTTAGGATTTTTCAATTATAAATAATGATTACATGAACATTCTTTCAATTTGAATCTTCATCTACGTATCCATGATTATTTCATCAGCATAAATTGCTCAAGGTAGAATCACATGGGCAACAGATTTGCACATTTTCAAAGTTTTATATCATATTAAAGCAAATTATGAAGTAAAACGAAAGTTTGTGTATATATACACATACGTGTATATGTATGTGTGTATATAAAGGTAAGTGTGTGTGTGTGTGTGTGTGTGTGTGTGTGTAGATATAGATGGGGGAGGCAATCTCCTCCTTACCCTCCTTAAAGTTTCCTGTTTTATCTTTCAGAGGACTCAAAACATTCATATGTCACATTGCTTCAAGTTAGGTACCTGCAGTGCTGGCCTCTGACTCTCATGAAGAGCTTCTCCATGGGAAAGGCAAGCCCTGATGAAAAGAGGTCTTAATAAAATAAAACCCCAAAGCTATAGAGCTATGTGTCCAGATCTACTGGCTTGTCCTAAAATAATTGGCTCATTAACTAGCCAGCCTGGCTTAGTCCCATTATCAAAGACAAATAGGACAATAGGCCGTGAGCTTGCATACTCGCTCAACATACCAATTATTCTTTGGATACAATGCTGTGAGGACAGTGAACTTTGATATTGGGAGAATGTTAAGTGGACTTTAGGCCTTATGCTGTGATCTAGGCACACAGAGACAGTGGGAAGAGATATAGGACATGACAGGCAGAGCTGACACTGAAAGACACGGCATGGAAAAGAAAGAGGAAAAAGAGTTTATTAAGGACAGGACAAAGGTTTGGGTCCTCTGTATCTGTGTAATTTTTGAGTTCATTTGAGTGGGCTTTGTGAGAGGGTCACTGGTGATCTGAATGGACACAAATTCTATGCTTAGGGAGATAACTGCCACCAAGGAAACCACCTCTCTCAGTATCAGGATCCTCTACCCCATCCTTGACTGCCACTCACCTCTTGTCACCCTGCACCCCAAGGCAGAATTGGAAAAATGTTGACAAAGAAACTATTCAAAGGCAATGGGCTTGCTGGGCTGCACAGCTAAAGAAACCTTCCTGTGTCAGCCACAGAGCCCACTGTCTGAGGGACGTGTAAGGCAGTAGACAGAATCACATTAAGGAAAAAGCCACCTGGGCAATTGCTCTGATACTCATTTACAACAGATGCTCTAATATAAATTGAATACATTGACTGATGCAAACAGTTCTTACTCCCAACAAGGTAAACAAGAACTTCAGGTGGAATTTAGAAAACAAAATAAACCAGAATCTTCACCTGTCCTTTTCTATAGACCTACCTATGTTGAGCAAATGTGTCTATGGGGTCATACAATGAGTAACCAGCTCACTTAAAAGAGGAATGTTAGTCTTCAGACTTCTATTCCCGTGCTCCTTTCACTGCATTATGTGGGTTCTCTAAAACAAGGTATATTTGTAATCACGTTAGCTTTCAAACTACCATGTGGAGAACTGATGGGAATGTTCTTCTTTCACTTGTTGTCCCTTCTTTCTTATTTTTAGAAGTCACCCTTAATTTTTTAACATGCATACTTGACTTAAAATTTTAAAGTCAATCATTCTCTTTATACCACCCCCATGACCAATACAAGGAACCCTAACATGCTTTATGTGCAGCCATATCCTTCTCATGTTACATGCTAATCTGTACATTTTAAATTATGCCTTGTTTTATCCTTTGTTGGGAAAAGCATAGGCTTTGGAGTCAGGTCCGATTTCAAATTCTAGTTAAATAAAATGTGTTTCATCCATGCAATGGAATATTATATATTCATTATGAATTATGATATAAATACCTCCTACAACTGTATGAATTGACATGGAAGAGCATATGTAATATATGGTAGGAGGGAAGGCAGATATCAAATCAATATACATAGTATATTATGATTTTCATTTTTAAATATGTGCATAAATATTATATATACAGAGAAAAATGTCTGAAAGAACATATGACAAAATATGTCAGTTTTGGGCAATGAGAGCAGGAGTTGTATTAATTTTTCTTTCACAGGTCTGTTTTGTATATTTGTGTGTCATTATCATGATTTACTTATAAAATTTGTTTTAATTCTAAAATTGTTTTAAATTACACACTCTGTCCTTGTTATAAGGGAAATATGACTTCTACTCAGAAGGTTCCTGACAGAGGTTATCAATCTAAAGTTTCTCATCTGAAGACTGGATCGGGATATTAGGCCCACTCTTCTTAACTGAAGGTGGTCACTTTCAAGACAAAGAATTTATCAGATCTAAATCTAATAAATTGCTCATCTGCTGGAAGAACAATTGCCCATCAAGATATGTAGGTTGAGACCACTTTTGCTTTCTCAGTCTCAATCTCAGGCTCTCTACTATTTTGTCATTTTTCTAAATCATTGCTAGGATATAAACTGAGTGATAACTATCGTGAGTGCGTGTGCGTGTGCGTGTGTGTGTGTGTGTGTGTATTTTGGCCATGCTACACGGCTTGTGGGATCTTAGTTCCCTGACCAGGGATGGAACCCGTGCCCCTTGCAGTGGAAGTGCAGAGTCCTAACCACTGAACCACCAGGGAAGTCCCATATCTAATATTTTTAGATCATTTCTATCCGTGTTTTCTGTACAGCTTCCTTCCCCTGAACCCCATTTGGCTACATGTCTGCATCTGACACCTTTGAGCATCATCATTCAATTATTTCCCCATCATTCCATTTTCTTGGGCAGAAAGCCCACTTTCTTTCTGTGTGTGGATATGATTTCACTTGAGAGGCTCTGGCCTCTGGCTTTCTAGCTGCAGAGTGAGAGTCTTGGCCGCTGAAGTCTGATCATTTTGGCGACTCCAGAGGTGTTGCACATTCTGTAGCTATTTAGGAAGCCCCATCCCCATTTCTCATTATGGACTTTCCAGGTTATAGATTCCCCCACATGTCCCAAGTGGCTCTGGTGTCTCTCAGCAGAACACTGATATTGTCCAGGACCCATTGTGTGCCTGGTTTTATAAGCAGTCCCCATGGCAGGTTGTTTGTCTCACTCTGAACTCCAGCCAAAGTCAACTTCTACATTAATACAGAGAATAATGGAGTTCTCCATGGTCCGTCTCTGCCTATGTTTTCCTCAATCTGTCTCTACTCAATCTCTCTCTCAGTTTCACTCTTTTTTTCGTCTGTGACTTTGCGAGTGTGGTTTTTCTCTTCGATTCTGTCTTTCTCTCATGCACACTGTCTTAGACTGTGTCTCAAAGGATAAGGAAAGTATTTGTGGAGTCAAGTCTCTGAGAAACTGAGCTCTAAGAGCGTTCAGAGACGTTGACTGATTCCATTTCTTCACCTTGGTGATCACTGTGTCATTCGCTTCTCTTGCCCAGAACCCTGTCTGCACACAGTGGGAAAGCTTGAGTCCTGATGGATGTGACACAGGGAACATGTGTCTTGAGCTCTTTCCCAACACGTAAGCCTCTTGCACCCTTACATGAGCTGTAAGCCTGGCCTGCACAGTGCATGTGGCACTTAGATATCAACAACCCTCTATATCATCCAACTGGATACTCACAGATGAGAAATCATCAACGTAAACAGACATTATCCTCCCTCTGGATAAAAGGTCTTCACTTCTAAAAGGTCAGACAAGTCCATCTCTAAAAGCAGAAACATAATAGTGCCCTTTAAAGAGCTCCTCTCAACAAATATCCTGCATCTGTTTGCTACAAGGAAGGGATAAGTGGCCACAGAAATAGACATTTAGAGAAACATAAGCACGGGCCCTGGCTTTTGAAACAGTGTAGTACAGATAATGATTCTGCATAGAAAAAGCAATAGGAAAAAGTATGCTTTTTACATACAAGCTAGCAATTGCTTTTAAGTGATGACAATGGCAAGCAATAGCCCTTCAAAAAATAAAATTACTGACAATAACAAGCACCACCAAAATGCCACCTGCCTCACCAGGATTATGTGAGGAACAAATACGAATGTATATTGTCATGCTATATATTTGCTGAAGTATAACACAAAGAGGGAGCTTTGTTAAACAGGATAAAATCTACATACAATGTAGTGCCTACTATGAACCAGGTCGTGTTTTAGATGCTTTAATTTAATTTCATTCAGTCATCACAGTCACCCCAAGAGATGGCGATAGTTATCATTTGTATTAAAGACAAAGATATCTAGGTTCAGAGAGGATAGGCAGCTTGCTCAATGTCACATACCTACTAAGTGGCAGAATTGTCTGGTGTATAGATTTGAAGATGAAAGTATTACTATGTATCTATGTCACAACCTGGTAGAAAGAAAAATGTGGATGAGGTAGAAAATGATGCTTAAATTTCTTCTTTTTCCGTTCTCTTCCAAAAATTAGGTCCTGCTTCCCAATCTTTTAAGCCTCTTCCCCTTGCAGCATCTATTTGCTTGGCCTTTACCCACCTCAAATGCCAAACAACCTATCCAATTCCTGCCTTCTCTCAGCACCCACAAACCACTAACCTCACTTTCACACAGCCATTTAAGACTGCTTAACAAACAGCATCTCTTAGCATCAATGATGTCAACGATGAGCCTGAAGAATAAGTTGTTTTCAGTGAAATAAGCCTCACCTTGCGAAGACGACCATTTTCCTCTAGCCGAGGTTATCTTTTGCTGTAACCTTGATTTCAAGAAAGAAAGAAAGAAACAAACAAACAAAAAATAACTTGCTAATTCCTGTTTTACGCTTTTGAGCAGTCTATTCCTCTTTCTCATCTACAATTAAACCTTTTCCTCTTTCAGTTCTAGCCTTTATCTGCCTGAAAATTATGTCAAAATGCATCTCTTTCAAGAAGCATCTCAGATAAACCTAAATGAATTCTGACCATTCTTCTTGCTCTCCCTTCAGGATCAAGGTTTTATAATGTTATTTTGCTCTCACTACACTTAGTTTTAGAGTTGTTTTCAAGTTGTTTTGTTTCTATCTGTTGTGTCCCTCAACTAGATGGTGCACTGGCTCCCATCTAGAGAGAAGGATCACATATAATGAAAATAGCATGGAACCTGATATCTAGACTACAATCTGAAAGCTCAATGTGCTAACAAACCATGGGACCTTTTGCACCTTAATTTGCCCATCTGTTAAATAAAGCATTATGTGTTCTCTAAGGTCTTCAAGGCTTCTTACAGCTTAAGAATATTATCAGGTTTTCTAACGGCTCTGTGATGCTCTTCCCACCAAGGTACCCACGCTATTGTTTCCTTCCTAGCAGGTATTCACTCACACTCTAGATTCTGATGAGATACACAGATCTCCTTCCATTAACTATGACTGGGACCAGTAACATTTTCTGAAAATGAGAAAGAAAAGTCTAGATCATTAGGGAGTATATTGAGGCCTAAGCCTTTTAGTATATAATTATTCTAAGTACTATGAAAGGTTTTCAGACAACATTTCCAGAGAATAGCTTAAATACTAGTCAATATTTATTGTGTACCTACATGGCCAAGTTCAGATCTGCTAATAGCACTGGACGAAACATGGTACCTGACCTCAAAGAACATATATATTAATGAAGAAGGGTGGAGACAATTATATTCAAATAACTTAAACCATACATTTGGATGATGGTGTTCAGGGCTATGTAGAAAAATTCAGGAAGCAGGGAGTGCTCATTTTGGAGAGGGTACAATTTTAAACACAGGTTCAGGAAAGGCTTCATGGAGAAAATGAGGTTTGCACAAAGACCTGAAAGAGGTGAGAAAGAGAGTCATGCAGATATCTCAGGGAAGAATTTCCAGGCAGAGAAGAAAGCAAATGCAAACTCACTGAGGAGCATACCTGACCTGTTTGAGAAATAGCAAATGACAAGATAGGATGATGGGAGTGGAGTGGTGAAGAAGGAGATTGGGAGAGGAGGTCAGAGAGGTCACTGGCACTTGAACATGAAGAGACTTGTAAGGCCATGTAAGGATTTTTCGGAGTTTGCTCTGAAATGAAGGTCATTAGAGGGTGTTCAACATTGGAAAGTCATAATGCAACTCAGGTTTAAGTAGTTACTCTGCTTGCTGAGTTGAGAACAACTGGTGGGAGTTGAGAGCAAGGGTGAAAGTGGAGAGTTATTTGAAAGCTACCACAATAATTAAGAAGAGAGACAACAGCACTTTGGACCAGTTCAGTAGAGGTGTAGGTGATGAGAAGTACTCAAATTCTGGGTATATTTTGAAGGTAGAGTCAAGAGGATTATCTAATGCTTTGAGATGTCAATTGGAGGTCTCATGTCTATTCACAGATCTGGAAAACCCAGGAGGAGAATACTACTAGAATTATGGTAATACTAGGATAAGAATCATAGCTAACACATAGCATTTACTACCTACCAGGCACTATTCTAGGTGATATATGTGCATAAATTCATTTACTCCTCATAACAACCGTGTAAGTACTACTTTAACTCTCATTTTATAGATACGGAAATTGAGGCATAAATAATCTCCATGAGGTCACACAGCTAGTATATGGTACAGATAGAATTCAAATCCAAGCAGTCTGATTTTGGAGTCCATGCCCTTCAACTCTATGATATCTTGTTTATTATTGCTCACAGTACAACACAAATACAGGTACACAGAAGGATAGAAATTCCCCATTGCCTACTATTTTAGAAAAATGTTTTCGAATGAGAACTAAACTTTTCATTGCCCTTGTCAATGAACTTCAGTGTCCTCTTAGTAATGTACTTTTTTAAGGCATAAGCTCAAGTGCCATCAATACAACGAAGCAGGGCCAGCCTAATGGCACGCTGAATAAACAATGTGCTTTGGAAACATTTGAATTGTTCCAGTGTGTATTTAGAGAAAGCAATGAAATAGAGCTAACCTTTCTGGAAGAAACATTACTATTTCATGTAACAAGTTTTCCTTCATATTCTGTAGGAAATCTCCAAGGACTTTTCAAATTTATCAACTCTTTGGGCACCTTGCTGGGGTAGATGTAAGCTACTGTACCCATACTATACAACTGGGAAGATGAATGCCTTAATGTGAACTGCCTGGTCCATGGCTAGGAAGTAAACAGGTGAGACCCATGATCCAAAGAAGTCATAAATGTGGTCCAAGAAACCATAGACAGAAGGGCAAGATAAGGGTAGGAAGAGTATGATTTAGCATCATGTACGATACTCCTCCCAGTATGCTCAGTGTGAGTTAGCATTCATCAAGTGCTACCAAAAAAGCTAACGCAGTCTAACCTGCAGTATTAAACATATGGTACTTAAGGCAAGAATAGGACTGGTCCATTATCCTCTGGTCAGACCACATTTGCAGCACTGTATTGATTCCTGGCCACCACTCCTTCAGAAGGCTGTGCACCAACTAGGAATGTGTTCAGGAGAGGGAGATCAGGATAGAAGCCCATGAGATCCAGCCAGATAATCTAATACCTACCACTTATTAAGCACTTATCAAGTACTGTGCTTAATACTTTATACATATTATCTCTTTTAGTCTTCTCAACAATCATTTGAGCAAGGCTACTCTCTGAGGCTCAGAGATCTTAAATAACACGTCCAAGTTCAAACAGCTAAATAAGATGTGGTGCCAATACTTAAGCCAATGTCTGGATGATTCCACTATACCAGGTTGGACTTCTGCGAGAAAAAAAAGGGGGGAGGGGGCCTCTATCGTGTGTCAGTACTTTCCACAAATTATCTCAGTGAATCCTCAGAACAGCTCTATGAAGTATCATTGTTACTAACTCTCTTCACAGATAGGGAAACAGAAGCTCAGAGTGGTTATAAGCTTACCCAAGGACACACAGCTATTAAGTGTCATAAGCAAGGTATAACATGAAGAATGGTTGGAGACACTAGGGATGTTTATCCAGAAAAAGGAAATTCTAGAATATCATTTAAAGATGGAAGTTTGGCAACAATAACTTTGAAAACTACTGCTACCTGCATGCCAGGAACTCTACTCTCCATTGAGAATGTAGGAGTAAGCAGGACAGATAAGGTACCTGCCTTAGGAAACTTGTGTTATTATGCTGCTTTCTCTCATTTTACCCTCTACCATCCTATGTTTTTCATCTCCTTCAAAACTCAATTTCACCTAAAAATTCACTTTCCTCTGCCCCAGGAATCTTCAGTAATAGATTCACTGCTCCTCCAAAACACACAAACACAGACTGCTGGCGTTGCTTTATTCTTGTATTCTATCACTGTGTCATTGTTATTAGAAATGAGTTATTTCCTCTCATTCATTCATTTGCTCATTTATTCATTGATTATTTAATGAGCACCTATTGTATGTCAAGTGGTGTCATAGGGGCTGGGGATGCAATGGTGGTACAGAAAACCTCTACAATATTACTCTACCTTCTCAGCTTTCTTGATTTACTTCTAGCTCTTCTACCTTCCCCAACTCCTCACCCAGCTAGCTGCTTCTGATGAACTGATGTGGAACACTTTAGGGCCTCTCAGAGCACTTTGAAATCTACTGACCTAGCTTACCCTCCCATCCAGTGGAGTCCCAAATGCTAAAGCCCAGGCAGTTGGCCACCCAGGTTTAACTAGGATTTATACAGTATAGGTAAATTTCCTACTTCTTGCAACAGTCTGTTCTAATGTCACAAAGTCCTTTCCTAGATTGAATTTAACTCTGTTTCATTCTGGCTTTCACTTTCAGTCCTAGTTATCCCCAAGTCAGTTACAAAGAAAAAGTTAAATCCTTCTATACAGCATCCTTCCAAATATCTGAGGACATCTGCAGTATCCTGCCTCCTATTCTTGAGGTTAAATATTCTCATACCTAAATTAAAATGCTTTCTAATTTCCTTAAACAGACTACACAGCTTTCTCTAGACACCTTCAACTTTGGCAATATCTCTCAATATACAGTTTATTTTATTTGTTCATTTAAAGAAAAGAGAGTATCTACCCAGCTAATGCTTTCCTTCAGGACTATGTGACTCACTTTCTAATAAAAACAAATGTACACATAAACGTTCTAAGGATTTCAACTTCATGTTAATTATAGAACTGAAATTTTTGCTAAGTCTTCTGGGGACTGTAGGACAAGAGCTAAATGCCAGAGGAGTGAATGGTTTCCCAGCATGAGCCTAAGATGTGATTCTGACCTACCTTGTCACATCTGGGAAACTGGTGACCTACTTACTTGAGGGCCTGAGAAACCTTCTGGGAGAGAATTTTTCCTAAGTGAAGAAGTAGCCAGATACAACCAAGTTAACAGAGAAGCAAAGAGAGGATAAATCTGAACACAACTGGCATATTTCTTGACCCAGACTATATCTGATACATGTTTGAGTTTTAGGGAGAACAAGTCAAAACTAAAATGTTTGCCCAAGATCTCTGTAAGATGTTGGGGCATAGGCACCAATAAATACCAGGGTATGCCTGTAACATAATGGAGCACAGAGGGGAGCAGGAGGATAGGTTTGAACTTGGCAATAAAACACAATGCATCACTGACATCTTGGGTGTTCTGGTTCATCAGCTGTGACAGAAGACAGTGCTACCTGGCAGAGGGAACAGTGCTTTATAGACGTGAGGATACACAATGTATATTTAGTGATGATTGGTTAGGTGGCAAAGAGCAATCACAAACTTATTCAAGACTACAGATAAAAACCCTGGGGAACTTCCAACAATATCTTAGGTGTGGCTTTGGAGGGGATATGGAGATTCTATGTCATCAGTTTCACAAGAATTACTGAAATTTGTGCTATTATTTCTGATGCAACTCAAATGTACCCATAGGCTATTGTTGGAAATAAAAATGAAGGAAATGACTAAAATGGTCACAGAGAACAGTGTTTACCAACCAAGGTGTATCAATATCATCTGGACTGTATTTTTCCAAAACATCAAGTCCAAGAACCACCCATGAATATTCTTATTTAATAGGTATGTTCTAGCAGTCTGTATTTGAGAAAGCTCCTCCAATGATTCTGTTGAATGTCTCTAAATAAAAACCAGTGATATAGAACAGGTGTTATCAACCATGTTGGGGGGAAGGATTACGTAGTAAATATTTTGGCTTTGCGGGCCACAATCTCTGTTGCAATTGCTCAACTACACTATTGTAGTGGGAAAGCAGCCAAAGCTGATACATAAACAAAAGCATGACTGTATTCCAATAAAACTTTATTTACAAAAACAGGTGCCCAGCCCATGGGCCATAGTTTGTTTGCTGAGCCCTGCAATTGATGAATGATAATTAAATTAGTGGCAGGTCCTGCATGCCAAATTGACCAATGCTGCTTAGATACAATAGACAATTAGAATTCACTGGAAGTATTGGGCAGAGGAAAGTGACAGCACGAAGATAGCCTGAATGACATTGTTGATATTTTTTTCTTTGCTCATGAGCCTGAAAAGAAAGACTCACATATGCACAGAAGTTTAGAACTAAGCTTCCTGGCCATATTCCAAATGTGAAACTCTAGGAAAATAGCTTTGGGACCAATAAACTGAAGTTGTAGTGAACACAGTGTTCCAAGACAGGAGGCAGGCAGATAACATAAACTGGTTCAAGAAGAGTTTCAATAATTCAGCGGGTGTCATCTCTCCAATGAGTTATAAAGGGAAATGTGGGTTGTTTTGGAGGTCCCTTAACTTTCAGGAGGATGTTAGGAAGGACAAGCAGGTCTACCCCCAAGACGTCTTTTGCTTTGGGGTCCGAGTTTTTGTAATTCTAGACTAGAAGAAACCCAAGTGGGACTTCTTTTCAGGCTCTTATACAAGAATTCTGATATGGATTGAAAAGCTTCACTACTGAGACGGTCTGGCTACATTTTCAGTTCTGGAACAATGGTAAAATCCTCTAAGGCCCATCCCAGCTCTAAAATTCTATGATTCCATTATTTATTCTCCTTTCAGATCCACCTTAAGGGACCTCTTCATATATCACCAGTAAACCATCAAGCTGCAATACAACTGGGAAGCACAACCAAGAAAATGGCTCTCTGCAAATCCCTCTTTTCCTTAAGAAGAAAGTGCCAGGCAAATGGCTAGGCCTTCACTGGGCTGCTTCATTGCTGTCTTTTTTCCTTTCACATAAGCACTTGAAAAATGTAAGGTATGATATAAAGTTAAGGTCCAAATTTATTATTAAGTCAATGACTAGGGCTCATATCAGGGTCAAATTGGCTGTGAACTACTCACCTCTGGGGAAAACCCTCCCCTTTGCACAATAAACCTCGCATCTCCCAATCCTATTTCCTAATGTGTCCCCTGGCTAATTGAATTAATCACAAATGCATCATTTCTGCCTATGGTCTCCTCATTCAGGTTGTTGAACAACTGTCATTGGTTGAGGGAGGGGGCGACAAGCACTTTAATGACTTTCTTAAAAAGGAAACTTTGTTTGAAGAGGAACTGTGTTTCTCTCCCCTCCCAGCTATTACTTTTCTGCTTTTAAATCTTAATGTCTCATCTGGATGAGCACCTTATCACTAGCCAACAGGGGAAGGTGGTGTTTGTATTTGTATTTGCATTTATATGGTATTTTCATACAGTGTATCTCACACTGCTGACAGAGCAATGAATCACAGGCCTGTGGCACCCTCTCTACATGCATCAGGGGAGCAGCCATCTTCCACATGCTCTACAGCAGCACACTAATTAATCTTTCTTAATTTTAATTCATAAGGAAGATGCTGTGGCCAGGGAAGCATGGCAGAGGAGGGGGGAGGTATATTGATCTGGCACATAATTACTATAGAATCATCCAAAGAACTGAGTTTGGGTATCACATCTCTTCCTCTTCAGAAACACCTCTCATTCAACAGATATTCATGCCCTTTTTTAAAAAACAAACAAACAAAAAACAGGTTTAAGGCTCTGCGTCATTACTAAGATGCTAATGGTAATGGAAGGTCATTGTGGAATTAGTTCTATGAAAAGTTGGGTCCATCTAAGAACTTTGAGGTGGGTGTTAAAAATTGTTGCACAAGAGAGAGGTACTTACAGTATGAGATGAACTTCCCTGATCTCAGAGAGCCCCATTCTGTCCCAAACTATCCCAAGCGCCATGCCAGAGGTTAAACACTGAGATGGCTTGCCCAGGCAAACTGTGATGCAGCATTTACTAAGTACTTATGTAGGCGAAATGGTCAGCAACCCTGAAACAGAAGAAATATGTACAGACAGAAGCTCCATTCCCCACAATGTTGGCTCGCTCTTGGCTTTCACAGGAGAGGTAGCCTGGGAATTCTTTTGAAACTGCCAACAAGATACAGCCTTGCAGTAATTAAGGAACTACTGAACTCGATCTTTGTGGCAGGTCCCATAGGTTTTTCACTATCCGGAAAGGACATAATGTTACAGCATTTAGTGAAATGAATAATTAGTTGCACATGGTGTAAACATAAAGCCCACTCGTGACCTCCATTACTCCCTCCATTGCCTTGCCGCAGATGTCCTGCCTAGAGGCTCTGCTAAGGGTGCTTGGTATGAATCCTGCAGGCCGAGGCCAAAGAACTCCTCTGGCTGGTACATCTGTAACTCTTGTGTCCAGTGCATAGACAAAAATGATCTGCAAAGCCTGCAGATGTCATTTAAATTAGGGTCCATGATAGGAAAACAAATGGTTGGTGAGATAATGGGGGATTGCGTGGTATTCTGAATTCCACAGTCTTTACTTTTAGCCAATTAAAATTAATTCCTTCGGCCTCACAGCCTGGAAATCCCAAGTTCCCAGACATGTCACGTTGTGGTTCAATTTCAAGACAGAGGCAATTCCTCAAGAAACCCCAGCCTGACACAATCAAATAAGCCTTGTCAAAGTCCACCTAATCAAAAGCCCCGCACTTAATCACATCAGCTTCTTTAGCTCAAACTAGACAGACTCCCATCAGGGGATGGGAGCTCTCGGTCAACACAGCCCGTTATTCAAATGATATGAGCTGCAGCTCTCCAGAACTGCATCCAGGTGATGGGAAATCAGCTGCAGCTAACTAAAAGTAGTGCGCTGCCTCCCACCCCGCAGTCCCAGCCCCTCCTCATGACCAGGCAAAGACCAGGAAGCTTCTGCAATCACAGCACGGCATCAGGTTCCTGGACCAGACATTTAATGAGATCACAAAAGCCAGAGAGTCCTCAAGTAAAAGCAAAAGTAAATTTTGTGACAGGGGAAGGGGAGCTCAGGGAAAGGTATGGCTCAATGAGACACCTTCAAAAAAAGAAAAAAAAAAAAAAAAACCATCCTCTAGATTGGTATGCTAGTTAGCACACTGGCAAACTTGACCTCAGTAGCACTGGTCCTTCACATCTCCAACATCTGCCACCCCCTCAAATCATTTGGTTTAGTGAACCAAGGCCTTCCTCTGCAACAGTATTATGTTATACAGCAACTCCAATTCAAACTGACAACTCAAGAGTCTTTCATCGTAGCTTGCTAAAATACAGAGGTAAAGAAGTTGAGGGCATGTTCAACACAGTGGTGTGACAGTTTGTGCACGTTGGGTTCTGGCAGTAAACAAGTGTTCGAATCCTGGCTCCACAATTTACTAGCTGTGGGTTGTTGAACAATTCTCTTACATCTCTGATCCTGTTCCTTCATGTGCAAAATGGAGATAATAATAGGAAACAATTTATGTTAACTGCTTTCAAATTTATCTGGAAATAGTAAATGGGACATACATTTTAGGTAGGTAGATGAGAGCGAGACTACAGTATAGTGCTTGATACATAGAATGCATTCAACAAATGCTGGTGTTCCTCCTCTGCTGTATCAAATACCCATCCCTAGGTAGAACCTAACAAAAAGGGGGATGAGATAAGAATATGGATGGCTCTCCAAACCTTTTTTTTTTTTTTTTGGACAATCACTCAAATCTCACACCCTATTCATATTGCATAAACAATGGCATCTCCTTGTAGAAGGTACAGAAGTGCCAGTGAACCCGTAGTGTAGCTGTTTATTGTCTGTCTATCCTAAAATTCTATACATTACATAAGAGCACACTTGGTTTTGTTTACTTCTGTGTCCCCTATTCCTAAAGCAGAGAGTGAAAGTCCAAAAATGCCAAATGTGTTGAGTAAATTATAAATCCAGTTGCTTGCTGGCATCCCCCTCTTTATACAAAAGCTATTCTCATGAAAACCTTTGTGTAAATTAAAATATGCATTAAATGTTTCTTACTTACATTGTAAACTCCCAATGGTAAAGCCTTGCCTTTTATTCATTTATTTATCAAATATTGGCTAGGCACCTGTAACATGCCAGGTCCTGTGCTAGGCAGAGGAAGTATTAGTGAGAAAAGACGTATTCGTTGCCCTCGTAGAGTTTAAAATGTACTGGAAAATCTACACTTTAAAAAAATAATCTTGAGTAGTATGAGTATCTATTTGGAATATTCTAATCACTATATATTATGTTTACTTTAAATAAAACCAATCCACATTAAAATGATCAAAACCAATGATGGATAATGCCTGCCTTCGACATTTGGGTCTGAGTTAACTAGTCCTGATTCATTCAATCCAACCTCCAGTATGTTTGAAGGAGCCTTCCTGACACATGTAAACTCTCACTGCCGCTTTATACCTGGGAATCCCCCTGCTGCATTATTCACTCTCTGTGCTTTCTCCAGTCTCACAAAGAGATGTAGTCCTCCTTTCAATGCACACAGCTCCACCCATGCCTTTATTAGTTTCATATTGCTGCTGCAACAAGTTATCAATACTACAAACTTAGTGGCTTAAACAATACGAAATTATTATCTTACTGTTCTGGAGTTCAGGAGTCCAACACTGGTCTCTCTAGGCTAAAATCAAAGCATTGGCAGGGCTATATTCCATTCTAAAGGCTCCAAGGGAAAATCCATTTCCTTGTCTTTCCAGCTTCTGGAGGCCACCCGCATGCCTTGGCTCCTTCCTCCATTTTCCTGCCCGCTTTCCTCCATTTTCAAAGCCAACAGGGTAGCATATTCACATCTTTTTCTGATCCTGACATTGTGCCTTACATGTCACATCTCTTCCCTCTCTCTTTTTTTTCCCCAGATCTTTATTGGAGTATAATTGCTTTACACTGTTGTGCCAGTTTTTGCTGTACAACAAAGTGAATCAGCTGTGTTTATACATATATCCTCATATCCCCTCCCTCTTGAGCCTCCCTCCCTCCTACCCTCCCTAACCCAGCCCTCTAAGTCATCACCCATCATCGAGTTGATCTCGCTGTGTTATGCAGCTGCTTCCCACTACCTATTTATTTTACATATGGTAGTCTATACATGTCAGTGCTGCTCTCACTTCATCCCAGCTTCCCCTTCCCCCACTGTGTCCTCAAGTCTGTTCTCTACATCTGCATCTTTGTTCTTGCCCTGCTACTGAGTCCATCGGTATTGTTTTTTTAGATTCCATGTATATGCGTTAGCATACAGTATCTGTTTTTCTCTTTCTGGCTTACTTTACTCTGTATGACAGACTCTAGGTCTATCCACCTCACTACAAATAACTCAATTTCATTCTTTTTTATGGCTGAGTAATATTCCATTGTATATATGTGCCACATCTTCTTTAACCATTCATCTGTTGATGGGCATTTAGGTTGCTTCCATGTCCTGGCTATTGTAAACAGTGCTGCAATGAACATTATGGTACATGTTTCTTCTTGGATTACGGTTTTCTCAGGGTATATGCCCAGGAGTGGGATTGCTGGGTCATGTGGTAGTTCCATTTTTAGATTTTGAAGGAACCTCCATACCCTCCTGCACTGTTGGTGGGAATGTAAATTGGCACAGCTACTATGGAACAGTATGGAGGTTCCTCTCACTCTTTTAAGGCACCTTGTGATTTTATTGGGCCCACTTAGATAATCCAGGATAATTTTCATCTCAAGATCCTCGACTTAATCGTATATGGACAGTCCTTTTCACCAAGTAAGGTAACACATTCACAGGTTCCAGAGATTAGGATGTGGGCATCTTGTTTCTTACCTTTGATATTTGAATTTTAAAAGTGCTCATGTCTTCACTCATTAAAAATAATCTTTCCTTGCACCATTCTATCCCTTGAGTCATATTTCTCATATACTTCAAACTACCAATCATCTTGGAAGAAAAAGCTATACTTGCTGTTTCTATCTCCTCAACGTCAATTCCCTTTTTTCTTCTCCCTAGTTCTCATCCTACTTTTTTCATTTCTTCCTCAGCTTTTCATTAGTGTTTATCTTCTATAAACATGAGCAGAGCCCCAAGCTGAGTCCTAGGTCCTCTCTCTTCTCTCTATATATTAATACTTATTCCCAGATAGGGCTATAGTATATACCAAGGCTTCACCTAGCCACCTTGATTCACTCGGTAAGCAAATATTCATTGAACACCTACTCTGTGCTACTTACTTTCGTTGACATTGGTTGGGAAGAGTCGCGAAGTATTCACTTCAGCTGTAATACATTATGAATCAATTCACTTCTCTCCATCCCCACTGCCTCTGCCATCACTTGGCCAATGAAAACATTCTTCTGCCTAGTTTCCCAAGATTTTCCTCTGCCCTAATCAAGTCCATTCCGTATCCAGCACCCAAAGTGACTTTTCAAAATTGAAATGGTGATTCAACTTTCCAGCTTTAACAATTTTTGCTTTAAAAACTTTAAAACTTTTGCCCATTGCCCTCAGGATAATCTTCAGACCCCTTAGTATGGCGAAAAAAGTTTTTCATATTCTGGGCTCTGCAATTCTTTTCAGCTTATTTTATCGCCTTTCTCTACCCTCATAGAGTATGCTCCAATGTTGCCAAATTAATTTCTATTCTCTAAAAGGGCTCAAAGCCTTTACACATTCTCTTCTGACTAACTCCAATATACCTTTCTTCGCTCTCTATGGCTTTGTCTCTCTCTCTCTCACACACAGACACACCTGGCTAACTCCTCCTTGTCTTTTAGAGCTTCTCCTAGAGGTTACTTTGTTTAGAACCCTTCCCTGAATACCCAGGTATAGGTTAGGTATCCCTCTTCTATGTTTCTCCTATTAACAGCAATAATAACATGACATCTTTAACATGAAAATGTGTGTATATTTTCTCTCTCCTTCCCTAGTTGCATGCTTCTTGAGAGCCAAATGTCTGTTTTAACCAGCATTATATGCCCAGTAGCTAGCACTATGCCTAGTACAGTAGCATAGATGCTCAGTAAAGATTTGTTGAATGAATGAATGAGTGAATGAAATTATATCACAGAACAAAGACCTCACTAGAATGTCAAAATAAAAGAGAATATTTCCAACTGCCCCATCTGTATTCTTCTTCCTGTACCATTATGAGATCATTTCTACCTTTGTTTCTCAGTCAGCACTAGGATTCAAGACAGAGACAGAGCCTTCTATCAATACTATGTCAAGTGTGAAATCCTATAGGAACCAACCTTGGCACACCTCATACCCCAAACCCCCCAAATTTCATTATCATTAATTCATTACATATTGTTGAGACAGGAGTTCCAATTCCAATTTCAATTTTAATTGCACCAGGGTAGAGTACCTCTCAAATGATCTGTAGTTGTGGACACTGTCATGTGAATTGATTTACCCCAGGATCACAGCAGATAAAACAGAGCTCCTGTAGGATGAAACTTCAGCCACTACAATTTTACATGAGGATATGGGGTAGCAAGTACTAAATACTGAGACCTGGGAGGAGGACAGAGCGTAGGAAAGACAGCACCTACAGTAGCCAGGAGGATTCTGAAGGTATTAGGTTCTTCATCGGAGCCTGGGAAGTGAAATGCTGCTTCAAGGGAATGAATTGGGCACCAAAGCCAAATGTGGCTTTGGCCTTGGTTTGAAAAACCAAGAAATGCAAGATGGTATGGCTTTCAAGAGTGCAAAGGTGAGAGAGAAAAGGTGCTGATCAAAATATTATTTGGAGATTTCTAACAATGCTATTTAATGGAGGGTATATTCGAACAAAATGGAATATTTTGAGTTCAGTTTAGCCTTCAGAATTAATAAATCTTTCCACATCTCTAGAGATTAAATAATTATTTGAATCCAGATTTATTAAATAATACAAATTCAGCTCATTGGTAATGAAAATAATCATAAGTCACCGGAGAAAGATGAGAGATCTGACCTTTTAATTAAAGATCAGCAGTCTCTAGCAACAGTGTGCTAAAATCATAAAGGCAACATGACCTTTAAATATCTTCACTAAGGATGTAAATGGGACAATGTGTGCGTGTGTGTGTGTGTGTGTGTGTGTGTGTGTACGTGTGTGTGTGTACATACATATAATGTACTATCCCATTAAAGATGCACTGATTTCCCAAAATGTGAAAAAATCACCATGGTTCTCAATACTGTTAAAGTGAAAAAGGAAATTTAACATCTATTTTGTTGTAAGATTTTCTACAAAATGGTCTGTAGATAAAGGTCAGTTACTTATATCATCCTCGTAAACACTAGGCAAATTTCCAATATAAAATATCCATCCACTTTTACATATATATATTAAATAATTTTGCCCTTGTTTGTTCCATGTAAATCAAGATGAAAATCAAGTGGCTACCTTATTTAGAGTTCATATGGGCTCAAAGAGCAAAAAGACAAACTTGCCAAGTCAGAAAAGGGTTTTGGAATTTATTAGAAGAAAATGGGAGTATGTCAAAGACCGTAAGGTTAGGGAGCATAGGTAGGTTTCATGAGGACCTGGGATCAGAAACTGCATAGCTGATCAGAACAAAGATTCCTTTCATCTCTTACTCTTTGGAGACAAATGGTATCTTGTCTCTTTTAATCTCTCTCCCACTCTCTCTCTCTTCCTCTCTCTCTCCCTCCCTCTCTCAGTCAGCTCAGGCTGCTATTAGATTGGGCAGCTTAAGCAACACTTATTTCTCACAATTCTGGAGGTAGCAAAGTCCAAGATCAAGGTTCTGGCAGAAATGGTTCCTAGCAAGGGCTCTCTTCCTCATTTGCAGACACCTGCCTTCTCATTGTGTCCCCACATAGTGGAGAGAGCAAACGAGCTCTGGTCTCATTCTCTTCTTACAAGGAGACTTATCCCATCCCAGGGGTCTAAGCTCATGACTTCACTGAAACATAATTATCTCTCAAAGGTTCTACTTCCAAATTCCATAACATTGGAGGTCAGGGCATCAACATATGAATGGGGGGGGGGGGGGACACAAACATTCGCTCCATAACACAAACTCTGTCTCTCTCCTTCCCTCCTATCTCCCTCTCTCCCTTTTTCTCTTCCTCCTGGCTTTCTCTGCTCCATGTGCACATAACCAAAACAAGTGTCCTCCAGCCTCAGCCTCATACGATGTCCGAGTTGAGTGTCCAAAAGAGACGAGTTAGAATCTTTGGTCCTGATTCCAACTTCCCAAGAAAGAAAAATCTACGTAACTTAATCAGCTTATATTCTAGACACTTTAGTAGGTTTCATGCCGGGTGTCAGACAAGCCATATACCACTCTTGAAAAACTGTTGTCCTGGAGATGGGCACCTGCAGTTTGGTTTCTATTATCCCTTGGACTCAGCTGGCTGGAAAAGATCTGGACATCTGAGCCAAAGGACACACTGTAGCATTTAAAGTTATAGCTACCATTTATAAGCATATTGCCTAGAAGGAAATACTCAATCTTTCAAAAAATGACATTAACCTGTTAATCTAGAGGCATGATCATTTAATTAGGAAGCATTCATTTCATTCCAGGATACAACAAAATAGAATGCCAGGCAGAGGTGAGAAAAAGCAAACTTTGTAAGACACTAATTCAAAGCTCAATAGCCAATTGAAGCAAGAGATGGTCGACTTTAGCTACAAAAGGAAAAACATCTGCTCACTTAGATGAAAACTGTAAGATTTTTTCCATGATGACTAGGAGAAGGACGCCTGCTTCACTTGGTGGTATTACACTTATCTAGCACCCTTCTCTGAAAGACCATAGGTGTGAATCAGGTATCATTTAATTAATCCTTAAAATAACCCTCCCTGGAAAAGGGAACTCTCCTGCACTGTTGGTGGGAATGTAAGTTGGTACAGCCACTATGGAAAACAGTTTGGAGGTTCCTTAAAAAACTACAAATAGAACTACCATATGATCCAGTAATCCCACTCCTGGGCATATACCCAAAGAAAACCATAATCCAAAAAGAAACTTGTACCATAATGTTTATCGCAGCACTATTTACAATAGCCAGGACATGGAAGCAACCGAAATGCCCATCAACAAATGAATGGATACAGAAGATGTGGCATATATACACAATGGAATATTACTCAGCTATAAAAAGGGATGAGATGGAGCTATATGTCATGAGGTGGATAGAACTACAATCTGTCATACAGAGTGAAGTAAGTCAGAAAGAGAAGGACAAATATTGTATGCTAACTCACATATACGGAATCTAAAAATGGTACTGATGAACTCAGTGACAAGAACAAGGACGCAGATACAGAGAATGGACTGGAGAACTCGAGGTATGGGAGGGGGCGGGGGGTGAAGGGGAAGCTGAGACGAAGCGAGAGAGTAGCACAGACATATATATACTACCAACTGTAAAATAGATAGTCAGTGGGAAGTTGTTGTATAACAAAGGGAGTCCAACTCGAGGATGGAAGATGCCTTAGAGGACTGGGGCGGGGAGGGTGGGGGGACTCGGGGGCGGGGAGTCAAGGAAGGGAGGGAATACGGGGATATGTGTATAAAAACAGATGATTGAACTTGGTGTAGCCCCCAAAAAACAATAAATAAGAAAACATCAAAATAATCCTCCCTGAAAGAAAAGAAACAGCATCCACTTGCCTAACTTTAAACACAGAAATCATATCTGATGTGCTATTGAAATTCTACACAATAGTCCAATCACTATCTTCACACCTGCTTAAAGAACTCTGTTCTCTGGCGTGGTCAAGGGACATGGTTAATCTAAAATTCTACATGATAATTACCATTCTGCCTGAGATAATTTTCAAAGAATGAGAAGAGAAAATATATTCTGTACTGAAACAAGATTGAAGAGGGCTTGAACTTTCTTTGGATGATTCAGAAAGCACTTCATGAAGCCATAAGGTCTCAGGGTTCATGTTTTGAGCATCAGTTCTCTTTGAATAGAGAGAGGGGAGAGGGAGCAGTTCATGGAGAGTTATTGGTGAGAGGAGGCCAGGTAAATCAGTTTTTACTTCTACAATTAAATATGGCCATTGAAACATTATATATGCATTTTAAACTTGTTTTGCAGGATGCTGCATTCTTTGGGATTTGGTTCCAAACTAGATAGTATACAGCAATTCAGAAATCCCCAGAGCTTAAAGAACAAAGGAACATAAAGAAAAATGTGTGCCTTGTAAGCAGTGTTCCCAGTAATTTGTTTAAGTTGTGAGCAGACAGTCATGCAGTATCAGCAAAAAAACGACGAAGACTGAGCAAACATATAGAGAGATCACTGCTGTAATCCAATAAAACTTGCAACGAAGTTGTCATTAAATGCACAGTAAATGACCTACATAATTATTACTATGCTATATGCAAACTCATATGTTTTCTTAAACATATATTCATTGAATATTAACCCTGTGCTAAATGCCACACTAAATGTTATGAGTACAAAGATAAATAAGATGCCATCCCAGTCCTCCAGGAGCTCAAAGTCCAGAGGGAAAGACAAACTGATAAAATGATTTAGGAGTACTGTGGTACAAATATGCACAGTGTGTTTTGAAAGCCCAATCTGGTCTGGGGAATGAGGAGTCAATTCTCTCTGGAGGAGGTGATACACAACTTGATTCTTAATAGAGAAGAAGAGTGCACTAGTAAAAGGATGGGAGGGGAGTCAACAGACACTTGAAGCAAACACAGTGGCAGCAAAAGCATTGTAGAATGTATGTGAAGAAAAAGCAAGCAGCTCATCACCGCTGGAGTATTAAGTGTGAAGTAGGAATAAAGCCTGAAAATTAGGAAGAGCCAGATGAAGAAAGGACGAACAGAGTGATGACAATGCCTTCATCAATTTTCTTTGTAATTTTAGTTCTTTAGCCTCCCTGTGGACACTTTATACTGACCCCGTTTAATCATCCTCACTAGACAAATTAAAGGAAACCCAGGTCTCAGATTTTAGCCCTTAACTTCTGAGCTTACCCTGCAACCTAGTCTTCCCTGTTTTGCTTCATAAGCAATTCTCCCTGTGCTTCACCCACTAACAGCCAAAGTGCCTGGCTTCTCTCATTCCCTAGGCCCAAACCTTAGGGGACCTGGTCAAATAACCTGGATGCAGGATGTCCTGAGGCAGCTGATACTCTGGACCATAAGATTTTGAATTGCTTTCTAAGCCTCAGGGATTGGAAATAAAGATGATCAAAGTTCTAGGAGGAATTTTCCCCAACATCTAAGAATCCTAAGGCAGAGCAACGGGAGAGGATAAGGCCAGTGTTAATACAGTTGTAAAATATAACAGTAATGATGACAGACAGTTTGGTATGATAATAGCATTTACTGAGCTCATGTAACACTCTGCTAGGGGACTTCCCTGGTGGTCCAGTGGTTAAGAATCTGCCTTCCAATGCAGGGGACATGGGTTCAATCCCTGGTCAGGGAACTGAGATCCCACATGCCACAGGGCAACTAAGCCCCATGCACGTTCTAGAGTCAGTGTGCCACAGCTAGAGAGAAGCCCGAGCACCACAACGAAGAGCCCCAGCTGCAACAAAAGATCCCGCATGCCTCAACTAAGACCTGATGCAGCAAAATAAATAAATAATTACTTAAAAAACAAACCAACAAACAAAACATGATGCTAGGGGATTGACAGATACAATCTGACTTAATTCGATGATGTAGTCATTGACTCCACTACACAGAAGAGGAAACTAAGGCCCCTGAGAGGTTATACAAGTCACTCAAGATTTCACAATTAGTTTGTGGTGGCAAGATTCAAATCCAGGTCATTTTAACTTCAAAGTTGAAGCATTCTAAAACACAGCAGTCTAGCAAGTGGACAACTGCAGGAACCGATTCATTCTTTAACCTGGGCCCCTATGTATAAAGGAGCTACCTTTAGGGATAGCAAGCGAGAGGTGTTTAACTATTTCAGGGACAAAAGAAAAGCCTCCCTAGCTCCTAAATATCCTTAATTCGTTACCTCCCTTCTACCCTTTAACTGTAAAGAAGACAACAGATTTATTCTACTGCTAAAGACTTAAAATTTATGATATTTGGAGACAGAAAGGATTTGAATCCCAGCTCCCCGTCAAACTAGCTGTGAAACTGTAGGCAACATTTCTGAGTCATGGTTTCATTATCTGTAAACTGGATGCTATAATAACCACATCATCTTTCAGGTATATGATGAGATTCAAATTAGAACAAGAAAAAGCATCCATTACAATGAGTTTGGCTTGGAGGATCCTCAACAAAATGGAAAAATATATTCAGTCAGGTTCTCTCTCACCCTCAAAACCTTCACTCCTTTGTCTTTCACACATATGTTTCAATCAAACTCCAAAATTACATTGTTTATTAAGGTGACTGAAATGCTCACTTAGTCTTTTCATACTCCTGGGGGGCTAAGCATTGCTGGGGAAAGCTACGAATATCACGATGGGGTATTTTACATGAACCCTTACTGTCCAAACCTGACTGGGCTTCAGAGCCTATGAACAATGCTTTTATTTTCACCAGTCCAGCCTACTTGGAGAATTTTTCAAGGTACCTAGACCAAAGATATTCCACTTTTCTCAAGTCCCCCAGGCCTTAAACTTCCAACAGATGATCTCTTCAATCCACTTTTCTGAGGGGGGAAAAATTCATATGAATTCTTTCAGCTCTCAGTGATGCAATCGCACAAGTTCCCTATACTTTCACCTTTATTTCCTTTCGTTCTTACTTCTTGTTCCAAAGGAAAGTGTCCACCTCTTTGGAGACTAATCTCTGAATCTGTCCATTTCAGCTCTCTGGCTTCCTCTAATACCTTAGTCTGCAAGTTCAGCCCTTGTGCCTCTTTCATCTTCAATCTTTTTCCTTTGCATTGATTCCTTCTCTTTGGCCTGCAAACCTATTCAAATCTTCCTTTAAGTGGAACACTCCAGCATCTAGCAAAGTGTCTAGGAAATAGACAATCAATGGCTATTTATTAAATGCATCAAACCTCTTGTGAAAAATCCTTTTCAGGAAAAAACTATCCCATAGTTCTCGTTTTCTGTACTCCACAACTTAGTTAAAAGAGTAGTTTATACCCAGTTCTGCTTCTTTATATCCAATTCCAATTCACCACTTGAATTGCTGTAATCTGATTTCTGCCCTCACCTCTCCAGATACTGCTCTGACCAAATTACCAATAAATGATCTTTTTATCACTATGTTTAACGCCATTCCCAGGTTCAATTCTATTCAACTTCAGATCACATTTGTCAGCTTTTATCCTCTGTGAAAAATAGTCTTCCCCATTGGCTTCTGTGATATTCATTCATTCATCTGGCAAGCATTTCCCAAGCAATTATTATGTTGAGACAGAATAATGAATACAACAAAACTCCTGTCCTCAAGGGACAGATGGGCCAGTGAGTACACACTTATCTCATTATCATGTATCTTTGATTATCCTTGCTTGAATATCCATTGTGAACTCTTCTCCCTCCTCCTATTTCCTGAATACCAGAGTTCCACAAGGAAGTGTCCTCAAGTCTTCTCTTCTCACACTAGACCCCCGTTTTTAGTGATGCCACCAGTCCTATAGAGTCATTGGTCACATCTATGATAATATCTCCCCAATCCATATTTTTTACTCTGAATTTTCTCCTGAGACTCACACTACATGCATTCCCAGCTGCCTCCTGAATACCTCCATCTGAAAATACAAGTAACAACTAAGCTCAGCATTCCCAATCTGACCTCATCACCTATCTCCTCCAACAAACTGCTCCAGTGATTCCAAATTCGGTTTATAAATCACTCTTCTTCCAGATGATCAGGATTGACATCATGGTGTCATCTTTAAATGCTCCCTCTGCTTCGTGTATCCATTCTAGTTAGTCACTAAAATTTTGTGGATCTCCTTCCGTCTGTCTTTTTATCTGTTCCACCTTTTCATCTTCTCTGCCAGTAGACTAGTTCAGGGCATCATCACATATCACCTAAACAATTACAGCAGCTTCTTAACTGCTTCCCACCCTGCAGTCTCCCCAACTTCAACCTGAAATTCATAGTCCCATGAGACTGACCTTCCTAAATTAGAACACCTCTCTTCAAAAATGACTGATGGATCACTGTTCTGTAAAGAAAGATATCTATTAAACTATTCTTCCTAATAATCAAATGTCTTGGTATCATTTCAAATAACATGTTTTTTTGTGTACTCTACATTCTAGCTGCAGGAAACTCCTCACTGCTCTTGGAACATATCCTACGCTTTGCTTTTAGTGGACCTTTCCCTTGCAGTTCCTTCTGCTCATAATGCCCATCTCCAATATCCCCATTTGCTCAGTAATATACTTTCAAGTCCCAATTAACAACCTGCCGGGAAGAAACCACTTCTCACATATTCTTCTTATATTTTGCATTTTGTTTATAGCATATTTTATAGTCTTGTCTGTGAGTTATCTCAGAGTCTGCCTTTCATCTCTTCCATTTCACTATTGTTAATTTCTTGAGGAGGGGACCATGACCCATTAGCCTTTATATCTGCCACACCTAGCCCAGTTGGTAACTCTTAGGCAGTAGATGCTCAACAGCCACTGATTTGAATTGAAGTGAACTACAAACAACACCTGGCGGAAAAATCACCATGACAGGAATGCAGTGAAAGTAAACTGATCAAATTATTTCCTGGTTAATTAAGGGAGGAAGGTAGAAAGCAGCAGGGGACTGAGAACTTGAAGGAGAAGAGTACTTCAAGGGGCAAAGGGAACAAAGCAGGAAGGCTGAAGCTTGCAATAAAAGCTTGATTGACTGCAGAGCTGTGCCCCCTGCCCCAGCTCTGAGGGAAAAAGAATTTGTGTACCAAGCTTGCCTGCTATCCTGAACAGGAAAGCACATGCATATCTTAAAGTGATAATTTAGGCCTAACTTGCATCTGTATCCCTTGGTTCTTCCAAATCATAATTTATGCTGCTAACCACCGGGGTGAATTATGAATGTATGGTCACAATTATAAAGTGACTTCAGTTCCTTGGAAACATTACCCATAATACTGTGTCCAAATGTATGTAATGTTTTACAATATAGCCATATTCCCCAAGTGTCCTGAGCAAATCAAACTTACCTAAATTGGATCATACTTTAACTCCACTTGCCACCACCACAGCACCCTGTCTGCCATCCTCAGAGCTACTTTATTCTATAGGATTTAGAGACAGAACAACTCTGCACTCTGCCCGAAAGAGAAGCCTCCTTTCCCTGCCCAGATAAAATATACACCATTCCCATCTTCTAACTTACAACTTAGAGAATCCTGAGTGGTTGCCCTGCCCTCTACCACATTAGCAAAGCATCAGAAAAGATCAAGAACATGGTATAGTATTGTTACATAGTAGCCAGCTTCTGCCTCAGCCCATGAGATCTAACTGGAACCTTTATCCATACTTGTATTTATCCATTTAACAAATACTCATCTAGTACCTAAAGTGAGCCTAGGCAGTGGGGGTACTGGGTAGACATGGTCCCTGCCTCATGTATTTAATTACTTGTGAGTAAAATAACTCTTGTATTTAAAACAGATGAATTTACTTTCACATCTTTACATTATTCATAAAATACCCATTTATTCATTTAACATTAAACAAATGCACACTATGTACCAAGCACTGGGCAAAGGGACATTTTGCTTTTTGGAAGGAAGACAAAACAGGTAATTCAAGCTCTCAAGAACTATCACTCCAGTCTTTCACTCCCTTCTCCAGTTAGCAGCTTTCAATTATTCGACCTCAATACCTAAACTTAGAAAACAGGCTCTTCCTTTGTAGAAAATATATTAAAGGTCATAGGCTGACTCAAGGCCCTGTCTCATTTCACTTGTTTGAATATCTCTGATTCCTGGCTCCTGATTGGCTAACATTCCACCATCTGATTTCCTCTGTTCTTCTAACTCCTGAAGATCACCTAATATCCAAGTATTTGCCCAGGTGATGACCCCGCCCCCTTGATTTATCTCTCTGATGGTTTCCATTAACCTGGTTCTTCTGTGATTGGCCTCTGACTCAGAAATAGTCCAGCTCGCCTCTTCTCCAACTCTGGCTTTTTCACCTAGTGCTGACCTATAGTCTGCCTTGAACTCTGATACCCACTTGACCCGATCCCCTTAAGACCCTGGCTCCTGTCTTGGTGCACCCAATCTGCCACTACTCCTTCTTTCACTTGTTTCACGCCTTTTTGTCTAGGTTCAGGTGGCCACCTACTTAAAGCAGCTCAAGGAACTTTGAAGGCTTTCTAAGGCCTCTCAGTGCTATTCTCCTTCTGTATGACACCCTCCCCCCCACCCCATCTTAGCCATTTTAAAGCTATGATTCAAAAGCAAGGAGCTATCCCTGAAAGGTTACTTATAAGGCACTCTGCAGTAGCAAGGTTCTCTGTCATTAATACATTTATCAATTTAAGCCTAGATCCTTGTTATGGTCAAATTTGTATATTTTCCTAGAACTGTAAAATACTAGGTCGATTTACATAAGGATCCTAGGATTTATTAGAAACTTGCAGATGGTAATCTTGGCACATCCCCTACATAAAATTTAAGATAAACCTCTAGAAGGAGGTAACCAAAGGAATACTACAACTCCTAAGGCCAAATAAGAACTCATCCAAAGCAAAGAGAGATTTGATCATTTACGAGTCCTGTCTGAAGGCACTGTCATGCTCTCTTGAGAATCAAGCAGAGCCCTGAGTAGTGGCCCTGACAAGACTTGTAAGGACAACTCTAAGATATGGGAGTTGGACAGGCTTCCAAGTTCTAGCAGTTAAAGAATATAGCCCACTGCAAAACAGACATGCAGTGGAGCGCAACACCAAGTTAACCATTTCGCTCACATCACCATCCACAGTGATAGCAGGGCCAGGAATATGGCAGGGTGCTCCCAAGAGAGACTACAGTAGCCACTAGGCAGGTCTGGTACGAAAGCATGTACAGTACTTTCCAGAGATGTAACTGAACACTTGGATTAGGATGTTTGAGGACCAGTGTTTTCTCCCCAGTAAAGAGGACATTCCACTACAGGGAACCTACATCCTGTCATTAGGTATCCTATAGGGGAGAAGAGCCAGGTCACAGACACTCTGCATGGACATAATAGGCATGACATGATGTCCCTAAGCTCCAGAGGGAAGACACAGGCTAATGGGAATGCCAGTACACCAAAGGTGCCAAGTAAAATAGCAGGAAGAGAACCCATATATAATTTCCAATTGGGACCATTAATACATTTGGTCCTCAGAGAGAAACAGAGGTAACTCACTTTTGTATCTAACCAAAACATCTTGTAACACACCCACCAAATCTCTGAAAGTTACAAAGCAATAAGCTATTTCGTCAGTGAAGTTAAAATAATGTGAAAATCTTTCCAATGGCTATGATCAACAAGTCCTTTGCCTTCCTTTAGCAAGTTAAGATTCTGAAATATTGACAAGGGGAGTTAGGGGAGGGAGACTGCAGTAAGGGAAAGAAAGAAAATGATTTCTGCTCCCAAGTCTCTGCCTGCCAGACTTGATCCACCTAACCCAGAAGTCAAAGAAAGCATTTCTACACACTTTCCCACTTTTGTTTCCCCTCCCCAGTCTCCCAGAGGCTCTTCAGTCTCAAAGGGGAGATAATCTTCAGATCAATGACTGGCTGATGTCAAACTCTTACTAAGCCATGTTTTCCCAGCTGGAGGTAAATTCCACTTGCCTGGAAGTAAAACTTCCTAATTAGAAATGTCAAGTCTCTGTTTAAATAGCAAGGAAGGAACTAGGAGTGGCAAGTACTAGGCTATAAAAATTTTTGAATTAACTCTTCTTTCACTCTGAATTTCAAGGCTTTGAGCAGTGAAACCTGTAGAGTTAAACTCTGGGTTGATTTTCATTCATTTTCTGCTTGATGGGGGTGGGGGATACAGGAGTGTGGGATGACAGAAGAATGGTAGTTAGGAAAGCTCCTAAATAATTGACTCTTGAGTAGCTTGAGAGGTCAGTGAAAAATCCTCTGTCTCAGAATACTGCTAATCCAAGTCCTTACTGCATTGACTTTAAACCTCCAAATTTCTTATTTCTCTGCGTAAGGGCATGGAAGGCCCATCAAAAAGGTAGAAAAATACCTGAGAAAAGGAATGAGCTCTCATTATCTGACATTAAAACCTTCCTCCAGATGTATTTTCATAGTAGATAAGGAGGGTACGGAGGAAATAAATGAGAAGGTATTAAAATATCTCACTGAATAGACAGTTTTCTAAAGAAGACATACAGATGGCCAATAGGCACATGAAGATACTCGACATCATTAATCATCAAAGAAATGCAAATCAAACCCACAATGAGATATCATCTCACACCTGTCAGAATGGCTACCAGCAGAAAGAACGCAAATAACAAATGTTGACAAGGATGTGAAGAAAAGGAAACCCTCATACACTGCTGGTGGGAATGTAAAGTGGTGCAGCCACTGTGGAAAACAGTATGGAGGTTTCTCAAAAAGCCAAAAATAGAACTACCGAATGACCCAGCAATTCCGCTCCTGGCTATATATCCGAAAAAAACAAGAACACTATGTCGAAAAAATACATGCACCTCAATGTTCATAGCAGCATTATTGACAATAGCCAAGTTATGGAAGCAACCTAAGTGTCCATCGACAGATGAATGGATAAAGATGGGGGGGGGTGTTAGAATACTACTCAATCATAAAAAAGGAGGAAATATTGCCATTTGCAGTAACATGGATGGACTTGGAGGGCAGTATGCTAAGTAAAATAAGTCAGAGGAAGACAAATACTATATGATATCCCTTTTATGTGGAATATAAAAAATACAACAAACTAGTGAATCAAAAAAAAATCACAGATACAGAGAACAAACTAGTGGTTACCAGTGGGGCTGGGGGAGAGGGGCAGTGTAGGGGTGGGGGAGTGGGAGGTACCGACCATTGGGTGTAAGATAAGCTGCAAGGATGTATTGTACAACATGGGGAATATAGCCAATATTTTGTAATAACTGTAAATGGAATGTAACCTTTAAAATTGTATAAAAAATTTCAAAAATATGTAAAAGAAAAAAATAAAGTCACCTTCAAAAAATATCATCTCATCTCATTCTTCAGGTAGGAGGAAATATTGGAAATGAGTGACGCAAGTTCATCATATCACCCTATATCATGCCCAATTCAAAAAGAGTGTGTGGAGCTAGCAACTTGCCTGTTAGCTTGTATAGTTCCCAGGATGGCTGAGAAAGAGTTGATGGCATTTCTCAAATTCAGAAAGTAGGGAACTTCTCTCCTCCCCTATGCGTCTCACTTGTCTAAATGCTTTGGAGCCCATGTCAGACTGTGATTTTTTATGAGTTCCATTACCAGCTGGCTTTTACCATCTAAGCTGCTTGCTCATGGGGCATAGGAAATAATAGGTCAAGCTGAAACCGATGAGTTTTCTTTTCCCCCAAAGAGCTACAAGAATTTTCTCTATTTTTGTGTTCCAGAAATAAAGGAGAGCTTGCCAGGTGGCATGTCCAGGTTCTAATTAGGACCTGGGTAACATTTATCATAATTAGCCCTCTCCCCAGTGCCAGTCTCGAGCACGTTTCCTGTTGAGTTTCTGGCTGAGATAGGCCTGCCAAGCAGAAGAGGAGGCCACCAGCCTCCTATGCCAGGTCCACCTCAGCTGCTAAGAAATATGGAAACCCACAAGATGTTCAATGCATGACAGGAACCTTATGCATCACTGCTTTGGTTGAATGGGGCACCGTGACCACCTCCCTCAAATCAGAAATATCCGATTTCTTGCTGAGAAAGAGGGAATGCTTCAGAAGCAAAATGGCTAGCTGCTTTCTTCCTTTACTGTGACTCAATCAACACTGTCCCTGAATGTGGCTTCTTCTTTTTAAAGGTGTTAAGGAGAATTGGTAGTTCAGGTGGAGTTGTTAGCATGGATTTTGGTGGAGTTGACACATGGATTTTACTGCAGGGCAGGGGTGGCAGGGGGACATTCAGCATGGCAGGTGCTAGGTGACAACTATACCACAGGTTCAGTGTTAGGGATTTGACTCTTTTCTGTTACATATTTTTTTCATCAGTGTGTAGACTCTTGTTGGCTCAGAGTTGCAAGCTTTGACTTGCCTGGCTAAACCATGAGAAGTCACAGCGAGAATCTGTAACTGTTCTTCCCAAGATAGTGATAAAAGTCGGGAGATGGCCTCACAAATATCAGAAAAAGTTTCCAGAGGTTGCATGTGTCAATATGGGTAAGCCAGTTATGCCCTCAGAACCACATCTGGCTGCTGCCTCAGGTGAACCACATACTGACCTACACATTTGGCAGGAAGGCCATGAGAATTCTAAGGGCACTATCGCATGAGCACAAGAAATGGGAGTCTAGTATCTTATTCCAAGACCTAGGGATACTTTACATATAGACTAAAGGGAGCACATTATGAACTAGCTGATGCTGTTATGTGGCTTCCCATACTCACCTATGGAGGACTTTTCAAATGCACAGACGTCACTGAGAAAAAAAAATGCCTGTAATAAAATGGGCAGCAGAGGCCAGGAACGTTAAGTGTGATTGAGTGCTCAGAATCTAGGTGTCATTGGACCCTAGAGCTGGACTCTGGATTTGGGCAACAACACTGATTGCTGAGAATGAAATTCATGCCTCTTAGAGGAATTTAGACCCCACTCATGGCCAGCTGCAGGAAATATCTGTGGAAAAAAATTTGAGGCAAGCCTCTCTACAACAGCTACCCTGGCCCATCTTTATCAAAAGAAAAGTGACTTTGCACACCTGTAGGTGACAGAGCTCTGCAAATGACTCTGCCCAAGACTGGGTTTGGGATAGCAGAAGTGCTGTGGCTGGCTTGATTTATTCCAATATTTGGCCAGCTGCTGGCCAGGAGACAAATGGTGTATCTTCTACGTCCTTAACTTCACCTAAGCCCTAGCAGAAGTAGAGGGCCAAGGAAGGCAAAGCTCTTAGCCAGAGTCAGGGAGGCTATTTTTTTAAATAAATATGAAACATTTGAGTTAATGACATTTCTTATTTAGTCTGGGTTGTAGAAAAGGGCTTCATCACTAGTTTTGCTATCTAACACCAAACACGGGTTGTTTTAGCATCCCCTCATGCTAGACTAAAAAGAAAATTTCCTAGAAGGGTGTTGTACTTTCCTGCACTTATTAAAGTAAAGTAGCAATCAATTGGCTGTCATGTGCACGTCCCTGTGCTTGGAAATAGCTGGTGTGCTATGCTTAGAATTACAAAGGCTTTTTGGCCTAAGACCACTGTACATGATTTAGATCAAAGTCTCCATGGGGGCCTTTCTCTGATGAATGGCCCCAAATAGCCAAAATAAATGTTTTACTTATATTAGATGTGTACTGATTGCTGAAAGTTGTTTGAAATTGTAAGTGGTAAATGTTGACGCATTTGAGAGGGAAGCAAATACATACTGTGTGATTCTGTTCAATTATATGCTGTGCACCTGTACTGTCAAAATGTCGGTGCTTGTCAGCTGGAAACATGTAACCGTTGGTTAAGGGGCATGTCAGCTGCGCTGAGTCCCTGGAACTTTAAGAAATTTGTTTTTAATTTTCATTTACCTTTTAATGATAATCTAAGGGCTGAAAGAAGCACGTGGGTCAGAAATTGCTCAGCACAGGATGTGATAATTCAATTTCAAATGACTTTTTATCCATTTCTACAAAACCTATACTAGATTCTCTCCCCACTCTCTAGAATACGATTTTTTTATTATTGTAATATAAACATTCCTTTGTAATTTTATATTTTGTATCTATTAAAGGGTTACAAAGGGACTGGAAAGTTTATTTCAACAATACTAGCAAATGAGAGATAGAGGAAGATTGCCCAGATCAGCACTTTGGGCTTTGGGCTCTCAGGCTCACAGTGAGTGAGAAACAGCAACATCACTAGGTATAGTGCACAGAGATGGGACCACACTCTGCAGTAAGTAATGTTTGTCTTTGGCTCCATCTCCTTTTTCCAGATATTCCTCTGTGGCCAGTCCTATAGGGTATTGTTTTCAACAGAGTATTTGTTGATACTGGTTGAAAGCATACTCCTCTAAACACTGATAACATTTTCATAAGAAACTATGAAATGAATCTCTAATGGTGAAATGTCAGGAAATATGACAAACAGTAAATCTTGGTCTTCAACCTGTTCTAGCAGTTGTGAAATCATGTCCACTAGGCTGCAAACTATTCTACCTACTCAAAGGGTTAGGTGTATGCAGCTCCATGCTTTGCCTTACACTCAGAATCTAAGTATACAGGTTACACAAATTCCTACCTACATAATGATGACGGTTGTGAGATAGGTTGAGAAGTTTCCAAACACAGAATTATTACCCACAAAATCCATATACTATATTGCATGAAGTTCTAAAATAAAAAAAACTAAATCCAAATTCTACCTAACATTCTCAAATTTTACTGTATTCAGTATCATAGTATCACCTGGAGAGCTTGTTAAAACACAGATTCATTTTTAAAAAATTTTAAACATACCTGGACTCTACTTCAGTAATTTTTGATTCAGTAGGTCTGTGGTGGGGCCCCAAAAGTTGGATTCCTAGCAAGCTTTCAGATAATGCTGATACTGTACAAGCTGGGCACTATGCTTTGAGAACAACTGGTCTACCTTAACATAATGTTACTCTCTTGAAGAAAGGTAATACACGCTTTCATTTCTTCCTTATTGTTACTGAATTTATCATCTGACTTTCCTAACCAGAGGAGCTTAGGACAGCACACAAATGTTTCGCAGAAAATGAATATAGAGAGGGAGAGGATGATTTAGGGAATTGAGAGGAGGGAGAGGAAAGGAAAGGCTGAAGTGTTACAAATTTCATTTATACCAAAATTCTTCTAAGGATCAACCTGGTCAAATACAGCCACATTCCTTAAAATAGGATTGTGTCATTTCAGAATCAGAAGCATACCAGAGAAAGGTTTTCATTTAAATGCACGATATAAGTAATGTACAATATTAAGATGACATTGTGTTAGCCATTCGTAATTCATGCCATTTATGGATTAAATAAGTGAACTAGTGCAGACAAAAGATAGCAATAACATGGTTTTTTTGGCTGAAAGTGATCCCTGTCAGAGCAAAAACAATATGTCTTTGGTGTCTGTGGTAGGACAGGATAGTATATGCTGCAATAACATAACCTTTGACTCTCGTTGCTTTCAACAACAAAGGTTTATTTATATTTCACTCATGTAAATGGTCCTCTAGGTCCAGGTGACTCTCCAGGGTAGCTGTTTTCTGTATGATGGCTTATTATGAGACCCCCATGTCAACACCTGCCTCTACAATCTTGTCAACAGTGGAAGAGAGGGTAGGAAAATCGAGTGCCAGCAACTAAATGCAACCACGCTGAAGTGCCACATGTCACATCTGCTCATATACCATTGCCTAAAGACAATCTTCCTGGGTGTCCAAGAGTACAGGGACACTACAGAAGCCAGAGACTTCCCGATAACAAAAAAGATGCAAAGGAATTTTGACATTGGTGTATAAAACCTGCCCTTGAACCTAATAACAACACTCAAGCTTCTAGAGAGATGGTGATTCAGGAACAGAATGATATAAAAAGTACTTAGGCTTTTGACCCCAAGTGAAAAATTAAAGGATCACCACTTATTTGCCTCATATTAATTGGTAACTCTGATCCAGAATTCTTCTCCTTCCATAAACATCTATCCTTCCCCCAAAATAAAGAATAAATATGAAATTTCAGAAAGGACAAAGGAACTTCTTTCACCCTCAAAGGTGATATGAAAGAAAATAATAAAATGGAAGACACGAGCTCCTGGGTGTGAATTTTATTAAAGATGCAAGAAATTCTTACATAAAGCATGTACTTTCTTTAGTTAGGCTTCAAATATACAAACATAAGCATGCGCACAGGCAGGCAGGCAGACACACACACACACACACACACACACACACACACACACACACAGCCCTACATACTTGGCATAGCTTTCTGGCTTTAACAACTCTAATAGGGAAAATGGGAAAATCACTATTACAGAGATAGATGATTTCTCCCTGCCAGGAAGCCTTTCATTAAAAGGTTCTAAATTCATCATAAACTATTTAGGTCATGACTCAAGCCAGAAAATCTGTAAAAGAGGCTGTTTTTATTCATCCCCTTCATATCATGCTCAATTTCCATTACCAAAATCCTTATAATTGCACATATACTCAGGACCCAAAACTCCCCACTGCAACCAAGATTAAAGCATTGGTTAAAGCCAGTCTGCTACATTAAGCCAAATCAATTTAGAAAACTTTTGCTGAGTGTGTACTATATATAGGGCACTGTGCAAAGTGGTATGGGAAATTCAAAGTAGGTAGGATTTTCCTCAGCCTAGAATTCTCACTGTCTAAAATAAGCTGTTAAGGAGACCAGTCCCCTAATGCTTGGTAGGGCCAATCAGTGCTTTACATCAGAGTTCAGAATGAGGGAGGACACACATCTAGCAGCTTCATTCGAGAAGGGCTTTTGGAAAGAGATAAGGACTACACCATGTCCCCATCAATGGATCTGCCTTGGTTAGGGACAGGGGAAGGAAATGGACAGCCCATGGTCAGGAAAGAGTATGGAGAAAGTCACTGAAAGGGAAAACTCAGAGTTGGCCAAATGGGTAGAAGAGATTGGTGATGATTAGAGGAGACTGAGCTTCTTTAAAACAAGCAAACAACTTTCCTTGATCAAAATCTCTGGAGATAAAGAGGGGCGTCAGGAATTTGCCTTTTTGAAAATACCCTACACACACCAGTTAATCCCAATTCAAAGTAAAGTTGGTGACCATTTCGTTGCACTATTTGTATATTTGCCCTTACTAATGTCCTTTCTGGATTATTCTTTCCCTTCATCTCTGTCCATCCCTCAAGGTCCAGCTTAATTGCACCCTCTTCCAAAAAGCCTTCTTTGATGTTCCCCACCACGACAGGAAGATTAGTCCTCTCCCATTGCCATGTGGTGGGAGACACGGGGAAACATGAGAGCTGAGGTGTAAGGGAGTGTTGAGGGCTCTAGAAAGAGATTTACAGGGAAGGAACAGAGATTTGAACTTGGAGTTTTATTCATTTGAGTTGATGCTGCTACATGAGTGTAAAGTAGGGGCTTAATCAACAACAAAGTAAAGCTGTCCAGGCCCAGAATATGATCTAACATCTATATTACATGTTATATCGCTCCAAAGCAAAATTACTAAAAAATCCTGCCATTTCCTTAATGCCTGGAACATAGTAGCCATCTGATATTTCTTTCTTTTAATGTAAAGAATGAATTTATAATCAAGGGTTTATAATATGCTGTTTGTGAAATCACTGTGTTACTGAAAACTATGCTGGTTTGCAATAGACAGACCATTAAATCTTTCAAAAAACTGTTTTGGATACCTCTGCATATCAGATACTACTGATGGGGATAAACACAATGATGGGGCTAGTTCATTGCCCCCCCTTTTCAAGGAACTAATAATGCAATGGAGGAGACAGACAGGTACTGTAATACCAGGTCTAATGAGATTTCTATTAAATAGAACTAAAAGCAAGTGCTGAGAGAGAGTGAATTCTAATTAGGAGAATAAAAGAATTGAGGAGTAGCAGTTTTGTGCAGGTTGGTTTGAATATCAGGTGCATAGAAACTAGTGGTTATCTATCCTTGGTAGATTCTCACCTTTTAGACCCCTGGTGGCTCAGGAAAAACCTATGCTTTCTATTTCCCCACACCGTGGAATGAGTATGTGGAGAAATACAAGTGGGATTCTTTGATCCAATTTGGGGAAATAGAAGCCAGCAAGAGGGTAGCCATCCCCCTATCAAATCCTGACCGGAAAGTCAGCATGGAATATGAACTCTGTGGCTCGTTGTGGGAGAAATGGCAAAATGTAAGAGAAGGGATATGGTGATTAAAAGAAGGAACGAGTTAAAGAGGACAAGGCATTCCTAAAATTAATTTAGTTTGAATTCCCCACCTCCAATGCCAAAGCCAAATGTGAGCCTATGCAGGGGAGTGCCACAGCTGCAGGAGATCTCACCTGCAGAAGGAGGGGTTGGACAAGCGACTTCTTTACTGTGCTCAAACTCTGATACATTAATGTCCTTTTTTATTGGGTCGGCCAAAAAGTTTGTTTTCTGTAACATCTTATGGAAAAACCCAAATGAACGTTTTGGACAACCCAATATATCCCAGGGTCTACCAGAAGGGTAAGGGACAAACCTCATTGGTTCTGGGATTGTAAAGATGAAACAAAGTACTATCCCAATCACCTGGTGAACTTAGGCTACTTCCTGGAGAAAGCCATAGAAAAGAAAGGGGTAATTAGGAGTTACAAAATATCTGCAAAATCTGAGTTCATATTCTTTGGAGCAGCCTAAGCCCTGGGGACCAATAGTACAGACAGGAAATCAATATTAAATACTCTGTATATTAGCTCCTGAAAGTTCCCTATCAACTTCTGAAAATGATCCTCTACAAAAGGCAGCTAAATCTTGGGCAACCTTCATGTGGCTTGGTGACACAGAAGCTAAAGAGTCCCCAAGGGACCCATGGAAGTCAAAGAACAGGAGCTATAGATGATTTTTACAGCGCGCCATTGGGGCTTTATGAGGGGTCATTCAACCCTGAATTTGCATACAGTAACCACTTCAACTATGTCCTCACTAAAAATTTGTGAGTCAGCTGAAAGTTGAAGATCTGGTCTACAGGGAAGAAAGTGGGAAAGGTAAAGGAGAATAAGAAAGGGTCTGCATCAGGGAGACGGCTTGCAGCAGGCACCTCCCTCAATTTCCTCTAGAGACAGAAATTCTTCCCCCAAGCAGCTAGTACTCTGTAGGAGAGAGGAAAGAGAATGATAGCCCTCCCTGTTGGAGATGTGACAGCCTACACTCTCTTGTCATTAGATCCTGATGTCCCCATCAGGCTGAATTTGGTCACCAGCTGTTACAAAGCATGTGTGTGTGCGCACCTGCACACGTGTGCACGAGCTCTTGTGCTTGAGAACATGTGTGAGTTATTATGTGTTTCAAATAATATAGGAAAAGAATTCAAGGGTAAAGGGTCTCCCTGAGATTAAGTGGGCTTCAAATGCCCTAAATCCTGAAGCCAAATGTGAGCCTAAAAGGACCCATATACATTCTAAGCTTATTTTTTTTGTAATGAAACTGCTTAGCAGGTGGTCTCAGAGTAATATATATAAGCATTCACTTGGCTGTTATCAGCTGACAAACACTGTTGCTATGGTGGACGGGTCATCCAGTCACCTGTCCTCATGTTCCCAGTGTTCATATTAAACTAAAAAAAAAAAAAAAAAAAAAAGCTGTCTCAATATTCAGAACAAAGGGGGGAAAGCAGGCTGATTTTCTATTTATCTTCTCCCCAAATCTATTTCTGTTTCTGCATCCCAAAATACTGACTAGTATAGCTCCCTGAAATAGAGAAGGAGCCTGTATGTCAGAGCTTGCCTGCTAAGGCTAAATGGCAAGGAAGTTTTGCTTATGGACCAGTTTATGCCTAGTGTCCTCACTTGATTAATAGCATCCCTTTCCACTCTCAAAATTGTCACAGTTTGAACTATGAATAAAATGGTTACCTGAGACAGACATAGTGATTCCTTCAGTCAACTGTATTTTGGTTTTTTCCCCCTAATTTAATGAAAACTTGGACTTCTGCATATCCACCAGTAGATATTCTCAAGGCTAGTAACTTCAAGTGAAAATGAATGATGATTTTTAAGTATACAGACTGCATTAAATATTATTTGCAGGGCACCTCTACAGCTTGGAACCTCTCCCTTATGAGATTATTTTTTTTTCCCAGCATCTTATTAGGCATGCTTTGTACGTGACCTTGGAAGCCACGGTGTGCTCCAAAATAACATTATCTTGCACCCCAGCAGTACACTGGCAACCTTCAGCTATTACACTTGGAAATTGAAATCAATTTCCCTTTCCCAACTCTGCCTTTAGGGCCAGGTGTTTGTAAGGTTATTTTGTAGGCAAAAGTGTCTCCACAGTTCAATGGAGCTGATGAACTGGGATGTAGAAAGCCACCCCACTGACAAGTCCACACACTTGAGGTTGAAGTGAGAGACCTGCTGTTAGTGAATGGGCTATAGGCTGGCATTCACATCTAGTTATAGGGCCATCCTGTGCATGTGGGAGGCACTGTCCACACATTTTCTTCTTAACTGCCCTTGCACTCTTCGGGGCATGAGTGATATACATTTGCTTTAATTACCTTGATGGCTTCAGAGTATTTCTCTTAAGCGACTAGCAGTTAATTCCTGGGTACATAAAAGATCCTCTCAAGTGTCTCCTAGAGACACTAAACTGCTCTGGAAGTAGGAAATAAGATCATAGAGGACTCAGGTGTCTGTCTGGAATGGAGGAAGGAAAACAATTACAGCAAGGGTTCTTTAATGTATCAGTGTGGTAAGAATGCAGATTCCAAGGCCCATCTTCTTGGAGATTCCATTTCCTTAAATTTAAGATAGGATGTAGAAATCTACACCTTAGTAAGAATTATTGTGGGCAATGCTGAAGCAATGGCATCATGACCACTCTTTGGGAAAAACTAAATTAGAGGAAGAGTTTTAATTAAAATAATTCATGAAAAGGAAAAGGTGACATCAGTTCAGATGAAGGGAAACTAAGCTATCGGGAAAGGAAGGCATCATTGACCGTGCTGGAGGAAAATACAGCCTAAGCAATGGTGGTCCAAACTTGGCAGACCAACTAACCAAAGGAAGTTGGCAAAAGCTGAATAAACTCCATTAAATATCTATAAAAGCCTATTCCTGTAGGGATTAATGCCCCATTCTAATCTCACCACCTGCAGTACAATAGCAAATGCAGCAATTACACAAGGTTCAGTGCACACTACTCAGTACATAGCAGATATTCAGTAATGGACAGACTAATGGATAGAGAGCAAAACTGATTTGTTTTCCATGGAGGAACCTCAAGAGACATTTGGGGTGGGGAGAGGATATGATTCATAGGCTATGGCCACAAAGCTCTCTGCCATCTTTGGATGGCAGGACCATAGTCAAAGAACAAGAAGTAAATACAGCACTAGCGCCTGATCCCACACATGCCTGCTCCCCAAAGCTATTATTTTTTGGCAACTGCACTGAAGACTTCAAATTTTCTGTCCCCTCTCTCAAATCCTTGCCTTTCTGTCCCTTCCCTACTATTATACAGGCAGTACATGTTGACAGGATGAAATGCATTTCTTCAAACTCAGGTCCTTGCCTTACATCAGGGGCTACATTGGCACACTGACTACTCAGAAAGGAAGTCAGCTACAGTGCATTTCCAAAGGAAAGAAAGTGCTCTAAGGATGGAACATGGGAAAATAACTCCACTCCATGGGCTCTCAGAACACTTTGTTTTGTCTCATACAGTAGGGAGGCTACAATTCCCTCCCCAGATTATTCTGAAACATTATGAAGCAGAGAGAGGCAGTAAATCTGAGAAAACAGGGGTCAGTGAAGCAAAACAGAGGAACATATGATCTGAAGTCAAAAGGACCTGGATTTGAATCCAAGCACTGCCATGTAGAAACCGTTAGACCTTGGGAAGGAAATTCAGCTCTCCCAAGCCTATTTTCAGATCTATAACTTGAGAAGCACAATAATAAAACTTCTCTCTTCATGGGATTATTTTGAGGATTGATTATATGAGACTAATGCAAAGAATTTAACACAACACTTGAGACTTAATAAGTACTCAACACAAGAAATCATCTTTATACTGACATGCCATAAGCCATAGCAATGTGAGGAGATCATGTTTGTAAGGACACAGAGAAGCATCCCTACTCCCATCCTGTCTATGTTGCCTTGGTGATAGAGGAGAGTGGCGAGGGATTTGTGTACTGATGCTAATTAGACAGGAATATCTCAGGTACTTGTTTTTACTATTATTGCCATCTGCTAGGGGCTCTGATTGATACTACTTGATACTACCTTCCCTTGTCTCATGTGCTGCCACTTCAATCTTCTAGCCGCCATAGTAAGTCTGAGCCTCCTTAAATGACTGAGCCTCAATTTCTCTGTATCCTGTATCCAGATCAATGTGGCTAAAATTCAAAGCTAACAACATGCAAAAGCTAGCTAATACGAGTAAGAAACTAAAATAACTGGCAAGTGATAAGATTATAACAAAGTTGACTCTCTCAAACACACTTTAAAACACACAGATTCGGTAATTTTACTGGTATTAGTTGTCTCCATCCCATACTCCCATTAATCCAAAAGATGATTTATAGAGCCTGTCGGGGGACTGCTCCAGTAGTTTCTTGTTTTCATGAATAACTGCTGGGGGTTTGACACACTTTCAGAACTGGCGGCAATGGTACCATCTTACATTTGTATAATTGTTTTCAAAACACGTTCACGTAGACAATCCTCATTGATAACTCTGCGGTATAGCCTTTGCAGAGAACAGACACGAAAAAGAAAGTCAAAATACGATAGAGATTGAGAGACTGAGACAAAGAGACAGACTGCAATAAACAGAAAGACAGAGACAAGGAGGCAGACACAGAGATACAGACACCAAGAGAGATGTAGCCTGAAGTCACCAACAGTGAGATAACAGAATTAAAGAGCAACCAGAAGAGTAAAGTAGGCAGGAGCAGTCAAAGCAGAAAACAGGTGAAATTAAAAGGCAAAGGGGAAAAAACCCCAAAGATCTTATGAATGAATAAACCCTGAACTTGGAACTTCAAGAGGGCAAGGTGCTGTCAACCAAGGCGCTCCTGCTGGATGTCCTATTCAGAACATCAGTGAACTCAAAGAGCCATCATTCAGGGAAAATGCATGAGCAAGGAAGGCCTGAAAGATAAAGCTGATTTTCTCAATTAGTTTTTAACCCTTACCTCCTTTTATAAACATAAAATATGACTTTTCTGTTTGTTGTGATAAATCCTCTTTGAGGGGGCTTGCACCCAACCATTCAAGAATCACTGATGTAGGGCAACTGGAGTGTGTGCTACTGATTTCCATCAGGCAAGAAAAACTGCTCAAACTTTGCTTTCTAACACTAAAATTGCTCTTACATCAAATATTGTTTTCAAAGCCACACATGTCCCTTGTGCTCTTTTGAAACACTCTTGTCTTCACACTGTTCCCTTTTCCTCGCATCCTCCAAATGTATTTGGGAAGAACAAATCTGACTCCATATCAGATTTGCTTCTTTCACTTTAACCTTTGGATTCTATTGCTTTTGCTTCAAGTAAAGAATGTTGCCTATAACCTGAAATATACAGGACAGCCCATTCTCAAGGCTCTGACCTTTAAGGGTATAATACTTTTCCATATAGAGATAAAAAGTTGCAGAACAGAGAATAACATTTGTCTTGTTGGAGGTTTACAGGAACATTGTGACCTGACCTACGAGGACAGCAGCAAAAACAAAGGAGTCCTACACCAAGAGGTCTGCAACAACCAACCGCACCCCTCTCTCACCTTGACTTTAAAGATGCTTTACTGAAACACTTCATGGAGTTCAGGTTTTAGGGGGCATGAGCCATCCATCTCCTTGCATGGCCCTGCAATAAACCTTTCTCTGCTCCAAACTGACAGTTCAGTATTGTTTGGCCTCACTGTGCATTGGGCACATGAACTTGCATCTGGTAACACAAACACACAGACAAACTTGCCCATCCCTTGAAACTCACTGGCCTAGACACAAATCTCCATGTGAGATACAGGCTGTAGAGTAGGACAAGAACTTCAACTGAGGAGAATGTTCTTTCTTTGCAAATAGTCAAAGTTGACAATGGTGCATTTCCAGTAAGGGTAGATGTCATCTCTCCCACCGATCTTCCTGGAACTGCCTCTCCACAATGCCTTTCCTTCTATCATCAATAGTCCAGGTCTGAGATCTCAGGTACTGTTGTGGCAGAAGTAGATTTGATGCCCTTTTTAAGGCTTAAAAGACTATTTTCCCTGTAAAAGTGCCGACCTTAATATTACAGTAACTGTAAGAAGATACTGCTGCTACTTCATAAAAGCAAGGCACCATCTCAGTCCATCCTCAGTGGGTGAAGGGGTCCACTGGCAGCGAAGTGAAGCTAATGCCAAAGGAAAGTCATTAGAAACAGAAGCAGGGAGCATGCAAAGAGCAGCTTCCAGCTGAGCTCAGCTAAGTTCCCCTTCTGACTGATGGGGCAATATTTCTGTGATGGGGGTGGGGAAGGAACTCAACCTCTAACTTTGATAAGTCTTCTTCATAGGTTACCAGGTCACTTGAACAATGACCTGGGGCAGGATTTCAAAACAATTTGTAAAAGCCATACCCCAATAGGCAGGCGGCTAGGATGCCATACCCTTGCCTTGTCTCATTGCATCAACAGGGAATCACTGACTGCTGTGTTTGAGGGAAATAAAACAGGTTCATTTCACTACACACTTCACAGAGGGGTAGAAGTAGCAGGGAACTCAAATATATGGCAGCAGGTGGGAGCAGGAAAAACTGTATTGAGCAATTTGAACTGCATTGCAAATGGCACTACGATCAGAAAATTGAAGTCCCTGCTGCCTCGCTGCGAACTGGCTGAAGGGCAGTACCATTAAGTATGAGAGTATCATCCCCCTGCGAGACAATGAGTCTGCTCTCATCATCACTGCTTCAAACCTTCCCTTGGACAAGACGGGGACCGTAAACTCTGACCATAGCCTTAGTCTCTAATCTTGACTGGCTGTTTTAAAAATTACATCTGGGACCAGACAAAATCAGAAGCATCAGTTTGCTCCATCCCTACAGCAAGAGAACCAGTTCAAAGTAACATTTAGGGCCAGTAGGTGGGATATATTATCTTTGTATATGAAGAACACCAAAGAAAACCTGGGGTTGTATAAAGGAGAAAGAAGACTTGCCTTGGAGATATTGACAGACGTTTCTCTTACAGGGCCCAGGGTTAGGTGGACTGCTACTTTTGACTAAATAGCTACAAGTGTGGAGTGCAATGCTGCGATGTATACTCAGAGACTCCCCCTGTATAAGGCAGCATAGAGGGAGTCACTAACTTCTCCCACCTTGTCAGAAAGCCTCATTGTACGTCAAAGCAAACCTTTACATGTTGGCCTATAAGCTAACTGAAGCACAGCCCTGTGGTAGGAGGATTTGATTTTTTGAGAAAACCAATTTGGAGAAAGCTGGCTTCAACTCCTGGCTGTCCCCCTTCCTAGGTACAAGACTTTGGACGAGACAGTCTACAGCCTCTGAGTCTCACATTCGCCATCTACAACACAAGATTTCTCACGATACTTACTTTGTAGAACTAGTGTGAGGGTTAAAGGAGATAATGTAGGTAAAGTCCGTAGGACATGGCTCACAGCACAAAATAATGACAGTTATAGTAATTGTTATTGTTATTACCACCACTACTATAACACAGTTCTCTTGAGAGTTACCAAAAGAGAAGAGGTCAGTCATTATTAAGAGCTCAGGTTTGGCAACGAGACTTGAGTCTCAGTACGTGCGCCAGCACTCCATAGCCTGGCACCTTGGGCCAGGTCACTACGCCCCTCTGTACTTCTGTTTCCTTGCCTGCCTCAAAGGATTGTGAGGATTAAATAAGCTAGCATATGTGAAATACTTAGAAACAGTGCCCGGCACAGAGTGAGTATCATATAAAATATTAGCTACTATTACTAGTGTTTTGGTAAACATCTTGAGGGCTTCACTTACAGGTCTTTATGGTGCCCTCAGCTCACAGCAGTTTCTCAGCCTGTGTTGCTAAACCTGCTGTCTCCAACTAAAAGCCTAAATCTAACCACTAAAGCTGCAGCCCACAAATCAAGATTTGGAACCACATCTGCTTGTTAAGATTCTGTCTGAAAAGGTGTGCGCTGTCACCCTTCTCCAGAACCCAGCCCTCCGTCGTCTCCCATTTATGAGTCACTGAGATGCCGTAGTTGCATCTGTCACAGTAGATTATGTTATGTCAGAAGGACAACGCAACAACAGACACAACTGGTTGTGGCATGTAAGAAAATGACAAATAAGTCCCAGGAATTTGAAAAGACAGTTTTCTAAAGGGAGGGCAGGTGCTGAGCCTGGATATGAAATGAAAACTACTTATAAAATGAAAGATGGAGAAAGGGTTTCTTCACTCCAGATTTGGCCCTGGGTTGGAAGTCCACGTAATTTACATCTACAACCTTCCTTCTATTCTCTCAGTGTACCCAACGTCTGGATGGACTACTGTGGTAACCCAATTAAGTCTATCTTCCGTAGAAGGGACCTTTATTCCAGAATATTCCCTCTCAGCTCCCTCTGGTCTCGCTTAAAACCCCAAATTCTACTCCTTCAGTATCTGACCTAGGATATACGAGGCTAATCAGATCTTAAGGTGTTACTCTTCTCAGGGGTATATTTCATCGTGGAAGCCTTTAGCAGCTTTAGCCTAGGAGAATGTCTCTCTGAGAAAAAAAGAAAGGCAGGGACTTTTTGACAGATAGAGATATGAAAAGAGATTAAGACTAGTGGGGACCTTTGGAAGTGCCTACTGAACACACTCTTTTTTTTTTTTTTCAGCAAATAAATATGGACACTATGTGTTAATTCTTTCCCAGGCATAAGAACTTCAGCAATTAAAACAAAGAAGATGAGGTCCCTGACGTCATTTATGCTCTAGTAGGGAAGAAAATAACGAAGAAAAATATAATTTTGGATTATGTGGGCAGTATGAAGTGAATTTATTAAGGAGGATGACAGAAGAGAGGGTAACAGGAATGAGGGAGATTAAAAAATCATGTAGTATGGTAAGGGATGATTTCTTATGGGGCATGGGGCAGGTCCTATACAAGCTTCAAGAATAAGGTGAATCAGAACACATTAGTCCACGAATCTTACTTCCTACAAGAGAAGAGTGCAGGAAAGTGTCTGGAATCTGTACATCCTAACTTTGAAAGCTTCATTTTTGGGGGGTCAAAGAACACCTACTATTCCTAAAATACAGCTTCTTTTCTTACCTTTCTGCTTCCGTTACTCTTTCAAACGTCATAAAAGACTTCCTTTCTACAAATCTTGTGGTTTTTTTTCTTTTTTCAATACATGATATCTTGGTAATTTATGTAACAATGATCTTAGCATTTGAAATCTTCTGTAATTATTTCATATAGGATAGTTGTTTTTTTTCTTTTCTATTTCAACTAGTGTTTCATCTGCTTATGAATTACTGTGTGAGCCTATAAAAGAAGCAAACCTTTCCCTGAACCTACTAAGTGAGAATCTCTGCAGATGGAATCTTGTTTCTTGCATGCTCTAAAAGTTCTCCAACTGATTGTGATGCAAAATAAAGTTTGAGAAACACTGTCCTACACGTTTCATGCCTTTGATCCTAATGTTCCTTCTTTCTGGAAGGCTGTTTCTCTGAATCTCTGTAGAAATTCCAAACATCCTGCAAGACTCAGCTCAAATATAACCTCCTCTATAAAACTTTGCAATCCTATTGTCTCTTATCCAAACAATCATGATCTCTCGTATTGTTCTGATTACCAAGCAGGATATAGAAAGATGGAGATACTAAGTTTCAGGCGGCTGTTGGGTGCACTGTGATGGGACAATGGCCACAGAGCCACAGAAAAACTGCTGATCTTAAGTTTGATCTTACTCAGTACCATTTATTTGAGGACTATGGATTCACAGACTTTTGCAGCTTGTTTATGGATTTCCAAAGACTCTGAGCTAAAGAGAACCTTAAACAACATGGTCTATCTTCCTTGATAGTCCAAGCTATATACAAGTCTAAGACAGTGTTTCTCAGGCTCTCTGCATGGACAATGTGTGGACCACCTAGGTCATACTCACCCTGTGGCTCTTCTTTAAATGTAGATTGCTAGGCCCAAACGCCAAACTTAATAAATTAGATTATCACAGTGTGGGCAAAGAACCTGGCCCACTTTCATTAATGATTGACTATTATTTTACTGTGTTGTTCACTGAAAGCAATTAGGAAAGAGGAACAGAACAAAACAAAGCAAAATCTATTTGAAGACACTTGAAAGATACCAAAAGAAAATATACAGGGCTATAATCAGAAAGAAAGTAGAAGTAAAGAGAGGTGAGCCTGGACTTTGGGGTAACTCTTCCACTTGACAATTGCCAATTATGAAAGAAAAAATAGCATATTGAGGCTGAGAAACTAAGAAGAGTGTTCTGTAATCTCACAGGGCTGAAAGGACAAAAATGGAAATTTGGGTCCTGTCAAGAGCTCCGGTTAAATCTTATTGGTATCTTCAACTGCAATGCCCTGATAGTAAGGGTGAAGCATAAACAGATGAGGCCTCAAATGGCTGAAGCCCAGATTTGAATCACTTTAAATCTTCTAGCCTAACTGCACACCAGAAACAAACACAAATCCCCTCTAAAGAAAGGTAACATCATTCAGAGTTTTGAATACCATCACAATTATTCATACATGAAGCACTGCAGTCAATAAAAAATTACTAATCGTACTAAAGGACAAGAATTATCTAAAAGCTAAGAAAACGAAATTCAAACAGACTCACAGGTGATCCAGATATTAAAGATATCATACAGAAAAATCAAAATAACTATGATTAATAGGTTTATGGATTTAAAGAAGATTAAGAATTGTGGAAGGGAACTGGAAATTATAAAATGGAAATTTTAGATTTGAAAAACACAATTAGTCAAATTAGGAACTCAATCCATGTGTTTAAAAGCAAAGTAGACAACACTGAAGGAATGATTAGTAAACTGGAAGATACGAAAGTAAGTAATATATAGACCTGACAGAAGTATGAATAGACAAAAAGTTGGACATTACAGAATGGATTTCAAGAGATACACTGTACATAATGAGCTTTTCAAAAAAATGAATGACAACAGTCCCAAAAGGTGAAGAGAAGTAGAATGGGGCAGAAGTGATACCTGAAGAAATAATAGCTGGTATTTTCAAAGCTGATGAGAGACACCAAGACACAGATTTAAGAAGTCACAGATTCAAGTAACCCCACCAGAATGAACACAAAGAAAACCGCATTTAGAAATACAGTGAAGATGCTAAAAATTAACAAAGAGAAAGTCATTAAAGGAGTTCAAAGACACAGCATTAAAACTGACATATAGAAGATATTTTTAAAAGGGGAGAGTAAGTAACAGCTAACCTAAGATTCTATTCTCACTGAAAACACAATTCAAAAATAATGAAAGTAGAGAACACTATGGAAATGCGGAGAAAAGAGTTAACTTTATAGTAGGGAAATTTGGCAAATACTACTTTAGCTAGATAGATCAAGGTTAATAAGAACAGTGATAAGTCATTTTACCCCGTGTTCTTTTTCCCCAAATTTTTCACACTAGTCTAATATGAGAAAAAAAGTCAATCAAATTCCAAATGAGGGACAGTTTACAAAATACCTCACCACTATGGTTAAAAACTATCAATGTCATCAAAAACACCAAGGGAACGGAGCCAGGTACAAGGGAAAAACTAAAACCTGGAAAAAAAAAAAGAAGGAAATCTGATAACATACTGATCTTAACAATAATATATCATATTGGTTCATTAATTGCATGAAATGTGTCATACCAATGTAAGATGTTAATAATAGTGGAAATGCATATGAGTATTTTCTGTACTACCTTAATTTTTCTGTAAATCTAAAACTATTCTAAAATTAAAGAAAATAATCATTAAAAGAAAAAATAATGGCAGAATAAACATTTTAATACTAATGACTTGAGAGAAATAATTACCCACAGACCCACAATAACAGAGATGCAGTTAAGAGCAAGGAGCAAAGGAAAGATTAAATATATGGGCAAATCT